>NC_133536.1:600000-900000 GCF_048544455.1 Silene latifolia | reverse complement strand
AAGGAGGTAAGATCCCGCAATATGCCTACATTTAACTGGAGTTCCTTACAGCCATAAATGCGCAGGGATCGGAGAGAAGACAAGCAACTTAACCATTCGGGGAGGGATGTAAGTTGAACTAACCGGTCAATTGTTAAGTTTTCAAGGGAAGTCAAATGTCTGATTCCTTTAGGGATGGTCTTCATAACAAGAACTGATAATGTCAAGGTTCGGAGACTCCCCCCAATGAATCTCCATGGCATCCCATCATCATCACTGTCACCATTGTCATCATCATTGTCAGCATCATCACCATCATTGCCACCATCTTTTTCTTTTGTTGAAACCGAGAATGTCAACTTGCTGAGAAACATTAAATGTAGCGAATCCAAAGCTGTTAGATGCTCCCACCCTACTCCTTCGAGAGACCTCAACCTATTACAAAACATAATTGTCAGGCTCCGTAGGGAACGACAGCCCTTCAATGACTCCGCAAGTTGTGACATACTCTCTATGTCATCATTTTGAGATATACAAATGCTAATTAGACCTTCCGTGGTCAACACTTTCAAGTAATCAAGGTTGTCTACTTCCACCACCCTTAATTTGATCGAATGGTTCTCCTGACCAAAATTCGTGATCCATAATTCGTTGTTCACAGCCTGCAATTTCAGCGTTTCTAGGCTTATACAAGCAGGAAATGATGTCAGTTTTTGACACGAATCAATTTCCAACTTAGAGAGCCGGGAAAAGCAAGGATGTACATGATTGTTGCAGTCTATATCTTCCCCTCTCCACCATCCTCTCAACTCACCCATCCCCAAAAGTTTAAGTTCCTCGAGGGATGGAAAAAACACTTCACTACTACTGCCAGTATGAGTTGAATCCTCTATGTACTCCAATTTATACAAAGAATGTAGTAATAGTGACTTGAGATGGGGTAGTTTGCTCAATGACGGCAAATGAACCAAGCTGTAAAAATTGTAAAGCTTAAAGTGGACAAGATTGGGAAGAAAGTTTGCCCAAGTATTTACTTTTCCCGCTCCCCACCACCTTGATGGGAATTTAGCTCCATTGTAAGACCACAATTTGAGTTCCTTTATAGAAGGAGGTGGCTCGAATTTTTCTAGCAAAGTTTCATGGTTTCCACCACCTTCCATATATATCTTTAGTGCCTCCAGGTAGCTCATGCTTTTCAGATATCCTCCCCTATATTCCATAATACCCATGAACTCATGCGTGATTTTAATACTAAAGCTTCCTCTTAGGTTTTTCAATGCTAGTATATTTTCAAGCTCCCCAATGGAACATGCTCTGCCCACCACAAAATTGGTAAGAACACACAGGCAATTCATTTTGTCTAGACCTGAAGGCATGTGTCTCAAATTACACCAAGATATGTCCAAGTGCCTCAGATTTGCCAACTTGGCCAAACCCTTTGGCAGCTCTTTTAAACATTCGCACCTTTTCAGATCTAAGGTTCGCAGATTATACAATTTTGTAACTGAATCAGGAAGCGTCATTAGACGCCTATTGTCAGATAGATCAAGATACCTTAGATGCATTAGTTTACCAATTGAATTTGGTAAAGCCTCAATGTCTAGGTCATGCAGATCTAATGTCCTAAGAAACTTCCAATTTTCTACCAGTTCAGCTACCGGAAAGTTGATCTCATACCCATCTCGAACATACGAGCGGATCCTACACTTCGAGAAAATATTTCCTTTACATTTACTTCCTATGTGAAATAAGTGATGAGCTTCATCTCCAAAAATGGTTTGGATAGAACTCACTGCCACAACACCCTTTCCTGCTACCTTTTGAGCAACATCGTGAATCAAGTCATGGATTTTAAATGATTTAACACCTCCAATTTTATTCTTCTCTACATCTTGAAAAAAACATCTTCGTAGTAAAATTGAAATGTACTCCTCCCCAGCATCTTCCAGGCTTTGACCCACATCCAATGGAACTATGTATCCTTGTGCCATCCAAAGCCTAATCAACTTTTTCTTGTTTATTCTGAAATCCTTGGGGAACAATGCACAATAGGTAAAGCAAGTCTTCAGTGCCGATTCAAGGTTATCATAGCTAAGTTTCAGTATGGACATAATCTTATTATTTCCATCTTTAAGCTTGGCTAATCCGCATTCTTGAAATAATCTCCATTTACTTTCATTCTGACCATATAGAAGTGTTCCCACGACTTTAATAGCGAGTGGAACACTAGAGCATTGTTCAACAATCTTCTTGCCATATGTAATTAATTCAGCATAATTCACATCTTGTCTATCTTTTTCCCCAAATGCTGTTATCTCAAATAAATGCCATGAATTTTCAGGAGACAATCCTTTTAGCTTATATCTATGTCTCTCACCAACCACCATTGCAGTCCTTTCAGAACGTGTGGTTACCAAAACCCTACTTCCTTCTCCACCACTCATTAAGAATTTTTTGAAACTAAGCCACTTCTCAAGATCTTCATTCCATACATCATCTAGAACTATCAAGTACTTTTTCCCTCCAAGAAAACCAAGAAGTTTCCTATGTACCAAATCCATCGTTAAACCATCATGTTTGTTATCAGAAGCCGATCCTAAAATCTTAGCAAGAATATTTTTCACTTTAAAGTCCTCTGCATTTTCATCAGACACACATGTCCATAACCTCAAGGGAAATGCAGCTTTAACTCTATCATCATTAAACACAAGTTGGGCAAGCGTAGTTTTCCCTAGCCCGCCAATTCCCACTATAGAGAGGAAAGTCACTCTATCTTGCAGACTAGAATCTAAAAGCCTATGGATAACCTTATTAATATCGCCTTCTCTCCCGACAATAACCTCATCCGAATACACATAAGAACAGGTGTCCTCCCTTCTCTCTCTAATAGGCTGGGAGTCAACACTAAACCCAAATGTGTTATGATTACTAGCAATACCATCGAGTTTCTTCCTAATTTTCTTAACCTCTCGGGACATAGAAATCAAGACACTAGGGGTTTTTATCGTAGATGAAAAGAAGTTGCTTACTTTTTCAGAGAGTTTAGCATCCTTGTTGTGCTGCTTAAGTTCGGCTCGAGTACAAACCTCATCAAACAAATCATCAGCATCATAAAGAGCATCCTGGAGCTTTTGAATATAGTGTTGCGCTTCATGGGAAAGTTGGCCCTTAGATTCGGCATCAAGGAGGACTTTCCTGATAGTGATGATGGTCTCTTTGAGGTGATCAAGCTCAGATTCATAGCCCCTTAATGAGCGAATCTGTCTGATGGCCTCAGACCCTACCATTTCAATCAGTTTTTCTGCGAGACTGATCCCGATTTCAGCCATTGCTATTCAAAGTAATGAATGTTGTTATTGTGTACAGACGAGATTTGAGTAGAAATGTAGTTCAGAGTATTTGAATTGATATCTCGATCATAACCCAAATGACTTCTTAAATAATGGCAGAGTTAAAGATATGAAGACTTGAAAATGCAAGGACTTTTCAAGCGGGTGAGTTACGACAAACTGAGTACCGTATAGGCCCTCAATTGCAGGTTCAGGGCATCTTCCTAAATACTCCGTTTCTAGATATTCATTTATCATTGAATCATTGACTGAATTCAGGCCACTCAGTAGCAGATAGTAAATTGATACTTAGTTGGTTGTTGAAAAGTCATCTGTAAACCATACGTCACGAAACACGTTAATATATCCTCCGTCTTAATCATTTGTTTAACACTACCTATAGACTGGTATTTGATACTCCTTCCGTCTCAATCATCTGTTTTACCTAAATAGCTACAGACCTACAGCCTACATGTCAACTATTCTTAGTTCAAGTAAAAGTAATCAAGGAAACATTGACTTCCTAATCTTTATGGACTTTAAAAGGCACTCCCTCTATTCCCATCAATTCTAAGCGTTTCGGGGTTCAGTCATTTCTTTACGTTTCCGTTTTAAGTATTATGCAAATTGTCTTCTCGCTTCATGTAAACAAATGACCCGGAACAGGAACAAAGGAAGTATGAAACAATTAGGGAGCAATTAACATAAAATAACAATCTAATTAGTACTTGGACATCTCAAATTTTAACCGTCTTAAACTTAAAACGGTAAATTAAAAATAATAGTAAAACTAATTAATGTATACCAACAAAATTAAATCAAAACTGCATAATCGCTCATGTTAATTCGTTTACGAGCACTAAAATGTTGACGAAATTAAAATTCTAATTTATAAATTCAAACAGAAGAATTGAACAACAGTAAGAAAATTAGGTAAAAAAACACCTGTAATCAAAACGGAATGCGCTGTGATTGATTTCGGAGGAACAAAAGTACAACAATGTCTTGTTTATGGATAGGAATCAGAATTTCTTGCATTGTTCCACTAATTTGAGGTGTTGATCATCTCCACCATGGTTAAAACTCTGCAGCTCGGATTTCCCAGTTTTCACAGCGGTGGCATCTTGTTTTTACTGCAATTTTTTTTTTTTTTTTTTTTTATGTATAATTTATCACTTGGTTTAGTTCGGAATATTGGATTTGAGTCGGATAGGATATAGGACCATAATCACAATTCATAAGGGTTAGAGATTTACACGTGTTTTTAACAAAGGTTGTATTTGAAGTCGTTTTAAAAGTGGTCTGATTTTGGCTCCACAAAATTATGATAACGGGTCTCTGGTCTAGAACAAGTCCCAAAAAAAAAAAAATCCAAGCGTGTCTGGACTAGAGACCAGTTACCATAATTATCCTTTCAGTTAATTTTACTAAACGCACTTAATCAATTGCCTTGTCAACTTTAATTTTACAAATAAGTTATTTATTGACGTATTCGAATAATTTATTAACTATTTCGTACCATCTATATAAAACTATAAAACAAGAACCACTCTACATCAAACTTAACACGTTGCATCCTCACAATCAACACATTCCCGCCTAAACGTAAATGCTAAAGTCAAAACCCTAATACAAAATCATAACACAGAGTTATCTCAGTTTCCCTCATCTGAGCCGTCTCTGTCCATCTCTCTTCTTCCTATCCCAACAATCAATTCATATTTCTAAGACATCTTCCAATTCGATCTCAGCCTCGACATAGAGGAAGGTTATTTTAATAGGTAATTTGTATAATTCAGTTTTGTTTTTTCCATAATTTTACTTTCATTGATATCTTGGAATTTTTATTTCCCATTGGTTTTTTATGATGTCATTCTGATTTTTCTTTTCGATCGATTTGAGTTTTCTACGCGTTGTTATCATTGTATTTTAATCTGTAATATAGATTTGTTGATTGTAGAAGATGGATTTGGACTTCGAAGGGTAATGATTTTATGCTTACTTGAATGGACATATTTCATCATAAATATGTCATCTTTCTATGTCTTTGAAGGACGATCACAAATTCACAATCAACACATTCCCGCTCAAATAGATGTATGTTGTGAACAATCAGGTTAGAGTATCGAACTAATTACAATTGATTATTGATTTTTAGATAATACTACACAAGTAAGTTCATTGTATTCTTCTGTCCACTTCCAATCACTTGAATCCATTTTCTTTCCTTCTCAGCGGCACGCATGTATAGCTGAGTTTTTAATACTTACAATCTTTTGGGTAAGATTTACATGCTGTCATTATTCATTATCATCTAATATGGTGATCTATGAATTAATTAATAAGATGTATGAACTAGCTAGATACAAGATATTTCGTTGTACTATCACTACATTCAGCACATATAATTTGATTGACGAAGTTTATACGGAGTAGTATTTTTAATGGATGCTGAGACTCTCAAGCTAAATCATGATTCTTAGCTTTTTTTTATGCATTTAGTTTCATAGAGCCGTGTATGTGAAATGTTTGATGAAATGCTGCAGAAAATTATTGTTCCGGGTAGATTTTCGTATATGAAATCATGCAATATTGCTTTTATCTCTTCTTTTTTTGGAAATAAACTCATCTTTGCATTTTTTTTTAAAGTGACTTAATTCTTCCTTACCCCGCAATTTGTGTTGCTAACACAAGGGTAAGGCTGCTTACATCTGACCCCTCCTTACCCCGCAATTTGCGGGAGCCATTGAGGCACTGGGGTAATGTTGTTGTAATGTTGTTGTTGACTTAATTCTTCCTTAATGCTACAGTACTACAGAATATTATATAGATTTGAACAAATTGTCATTGAATTTTAATAAATACTTCACAATAAATGTCTTTATGTCTCTTTTGTACATCTTTGTGTTGGTTTATAATGTTTGGTGGTAGAGTTGATTAACTGGTATTTTTCTCAACTTGCTCTAAGATATAGGAGGCACATCAACACAATTTAGGAAAAAAAATTGGTTCTGAAAAGATGTACTTTGTATAAGCGTAAGCAATCCATTCACCATAATTAGGAACAGTATACGTTGGAGAAAATAGTTTTTTTTGGACAAAATTGTAGAAGATCCGGCTAATAAAGAATGAGAAGGTATTGTTTTTACATGGAGATGACAAGGAAGAGTTGCTTTACTTAATTCATGGGTTAGAGAACAAGTTGCTATACATAAGAACAATTTGTTCGTTTTTGAGAATGATAACCAAGTAAGTTGGCACCAAAGGTTAATTCAGCTTATTGATAGGATCCTATCTGAGCCCATTGTTTTGATTCATCGTCTCAAGAATTACAATAATGTAGTCATAAGAGTGATTCTTCTAAGATAATTGATGGATAGATTTTCTTTGTTTATGCTCTTTATTTTGCACGAGTAGTATTGTAAGATTTCTCGGACGAGGATTTTGGTCAGTTAGCTTCTTTGCTACTGATGAAATATAAATTTGATTGGTGCTTATGTGTTAATAATGTAACTGGTATTTTTTAGAGCAATATCTTATACATTTTGTGGCATGAACATTGTGGTAGATATTATGTTGTACAATAGAAGGCAAATCAATCTAAAGCTCGAGCTCACTGCAAAGCGGAGAGGAAGACTATGCAAGCAATATATTCAATAGTTGAGAATACTTTATTGTCAATCATGTGGTTTTTGTTCTACGCACGCTTTTTAACTAATGTATTCTTCATGTATATTTAGTTTCGTTATTAATTACTCCCCTCAATTATTTGAAATAGTCTTTAACTATGCACATTTTTTTTTTCTTATGAGGCTACTGTATAATATTACAATTTCCATTCTGCATCGATCGAGGGGAATAAATGTCCAACATCTCTTTTTTACTATCTTTTCCCTTCTGATCATCCGAGCAAGGGACTTTAATGGCACAAGGTTCATCAGCCAGATTAGGAAGAATGTATCTAGGAGGGAAGGCTTTATTCTGGAGCATGGAATCTTATAAATAATGGGTGTCAATTTATGACATTGTATTGTTCTGGGTGGTGGTATGAAGAGGAAGAGTTATTTGTTAATCCCTCCATCTTAATTGTATATAATCGTGCTTGTGTTAATTTATACTCCTATTTCGGTTAGTTGTTTATGTTTGGTTTTGTCACAAAAATCAAGGCGAAAGGAAAACACCATTTGTGAGTATTGTTATTGAATAACAAGTGGACAATAGGTTATATAAATGATTAAATTACACTTTAAAATCATTTCGAATATAGAAAATACAAATAACTTGGACGGAGAGAGTGTTATGTTTTGTAATACTTGGTTTTTTTGGGTAAGAGGTCATTTATGAGTCACTACAATTACTTTTCTCAAAATTAATTTAATCAGCACAATAATAATTACATAACGTAAATATTTAGTTTAAAAATTCTTCACATATACTCTCAAATAATGAAGTTTTTTTATATTTTTTTTATATATACCCGTGCAACTTTGCACGGGTCCTAAACTAGTATAGTGATATAGGGTAAAACGGTGTAATAAAAGAGCCATTTAGACTTGGCAAATTTAATTGATCTTGGATATCTTTAATTGCTTGTTAAATTACAGATAACAAAATAGAAGTCTTTGTATAAATTTGATTGCTAAAAAATGTTAATGATCCCTCATCAAACAATCCCTAATGAATTTTCTCATGGGAGATACATTTCCTTAGTCAGCCAATTTGTATTATTCACATGAATTTCCAATCAATGTACCTGAAATTTCATGGAAATTTCAGCCAAATCATTTATAGCATCCTTAAAAAAACTTGAAGTTGGTAGCATTATGCTAGTGTTGTCCTTATGTCCTGGGCCAAGACACCAGATTGACAAATTTAGCGGAACTCTGAAGATTTAATCGACTGCATCAAAGGCAATCTGATATCAAGATTGAAACCGATATTTAGTACCGTGCAAGAAATGTTACTTCTTGATCATTTGACAAAGTATACAAATAACAAATGTCCCATAAACTGGGCTTCACTTCTTTACATTAGTCATGAAAACATTCAAGTTTCAGCAAAATGTACAAAATCATGGGGCAAACTCCCTTGTTTTTCAGATAAAACATTTCTGAAGCCCAAGATCAACTTCTTTTTGAGAATTGCTAAAAAATTTAGAAGAAAAACTCATTATTTACAAAAGAAAGACATTTTTTTAAGAATTAATTTTTTTTTTATAAAAAATTATATGTTGTGAATTAGTTTCAAATATATATTTTTACATTATTTATTAATTTTTTTCGAAACTATCAATTTGAAATTAAAAATATATATATCCCAAATATGATTATATTTTAGGTTAAGAATTTGTGTTGTAGTATGAGATATTCAATTTCTCATGATATTTTGGATAAGGGGTTGAATTACATCTTTTAAACTAATGGGGCTTAATTACACTTTTTGTCAAACTAATGAGGCGGGCTTAATCTCACGATTAGACAAAGTTAAGGGGGTCAATTGCTACATTCGCCGCTTCCTAAGTCAAGGTTATATGAAGTTATCTGAGTAACAAAACAAAGTAGAAACTCAAATTTAGATAACAATAGGACGTACCATACTACAAGAACTACTCGACAAATTGACTCTTACACATTATTTGCACTAATTACAAATTAAAATTATAATTCAGATCTAAAAAATTAATTATAACTTAATAACTCAATTTGTGATTGAAAATTGTTTAATAAACAATATAAAGATTTTATCGCCTAAAGATAATTAGCTAAAGGTTGGAGATGATCATTAAAAAACTTATCTTGAAATTAATAATTTTATAATAACATGATTTAAAAGCATACCCTGCAATTTGCACGGGATTAAAACTAGTTAGTATTATTCAATTTCTATAAGCAATAAGTTGACAAGGCAAGAGTTCACCATATTTTTTGTTTTATATATTGTTGTTTTTTTTGTTAGAATAGAAATTTATAGAAGACTTATGATATCAAATGCACATATTTTAATATTATATCACAATCATTATAAAGCTTTAACATATATTATGATCATCAAAAATGGAATCAGAAGATGAGTGTGAAGTGAGTGGAATAATAGAAGTCTTGTTTTCTTTCAATTTTGTACGAGTTGAAAATTAGTGAGCACTTCCATCCGTGTGTTGTGTTATTGTTACCGAACCTGAAACAAGCAACACAAAAGCATGAATCAAATAAGACCATGATTTTGGATTCCGTGGAAGAAAACATGAATGATCAAGGCTCGAGTCTTACTGCGATTTCGTCGAAGATATCTCCGAAATTTAAAGAAGTTGCTCAGAGGAGTCTTTGGCACAGGTATCAACTTCCCCAAGGCAGCAAGGGGCCAACTGGTTTAAAGTGGAACGAACATTAGCTGTGCTATTTATTTACTCGCATTTTGTTCATGACATTACCAGTTAAGCTAATTTATCAAAAACTCAACTCAATTGTCAACTGAACGAGTTAGTAAAGTCAGGAAATGGTTTTTCAAAATCCGACACAATGCGACTACATTCAAGGAAAGTGATCCCAGTAATTTGGTGATCTTACCCGATAAACCCAATGGCAATGCTAATAAGCCAAAACTTCCAGTTTAGCCTCACGGTTGATGTAAAATTGCCAAGGAACTCGATTATGATAACCTGTCAGTTTTATTGACAAAATGAAAATTGGTTTATTTGCGAGTTAGGAATACGGTTGCACAAGTGGATACACAATTATAGGGTACGACGGTATTATTTGAGTTTTTGTGGGTTTGATAGATAGAGCCTCTCACCTGGAGTACTAGAGTAATAGCCACAATTCCGAGAAACAGATAGTTTTTGATAACTCCTTCAAATACATTAAATTGATCTGGCTTACGCGCATTGAACTCGTTGAAAATCTGCACAACCATTTAATGATGTTATATAGTATTTTTTTGTTAAAATTGCCTTGTTGAAAGTATAGATACTACGAGGACACAAATACCAAAAAAGAAAAAACATATATACTGTATTTCTTAAGAGATCAAGGCATCGTGATCTTTAGTACGGAGTATAAAAAAAATACCAAAAATGTTGACTTGATACAAAGATACTTTCTCATCCATACAAGTATAGAACTGGATATAGAGGAAAGGCTTTCGATGTTTCATCTTACGATTCTATCATAGTGGCAGGTTTTTTCATTATTTTTAGGAAAAGTTGCAAATAATAATCAAGTTTTTGCAAATACCGTAACATATCATTAATGGCTATGAACCTCAAAATACCATAGCAAAGAATCTCTAATTCTCTAAAGTGGAAAATAAAGGTAATTGCTCACCTGACAAAGGACAAACGCATTGAAGATCACTGAGTTCTTCACTCTGTCAGCATGTTCGTGGGTGTCATTCTGGAGATGCAAAATATTTCGACCTTGGAAGTTGAGCACAAGTAAAACCGTCACTTGATACGCAGCCTACAATTCACAATATCAACATATCATTAATAGAATTCAGTTAATTTCTTAGGCATATCTGAACATTCCGCAAAAGAACAGACAAGGTTATTGACATACCTGTATCAGTATGTTCCTCCACATAATATTTGTAATAAGAGGTTCCCTGCCAAAACCCGAAAAAAAAAAAAAAAAAAAAAAAAAAAAAAAGGTCAAAACATATAAACAGCTCAACTAGAGTTGATTAAGGGACCCATTCGAACCTTCGACCAATAGGAGGTGAGCGCATAAGGTGATCTGTGGGTGGTTCTGTAGCCAATGCAAGTGCTCCAAGTGTATCCATTATTAGATTAACCCACAGAAGCTGTGTGGCAGAAAAACAAACTTGTTAAAGACTAGCATCTAAAACAATATGATTCCAGCGAAAAAGGATTTTCAAAAAGAAAAAAGTTGGCAATCTACCTGCACAGCAGTCAACGGGACTTCACCGGTGGAAAATGCAGCAACCACATTAATTATGAGTGCAGCCACATTAACAGTAAGCTGGAACTGAATGAATTTCTGTATGTTTGCAAACACAGATCTTCCCCATCGAACAACCTGAACAAATTACGGGAATTTATGAGAAAAAGGGTAACAAAGCATTCGTAGTCATAGGACTCATTGATACTTTTTAACTCCAAAAGATATGGAACATATCAGACCTACTACTATAACAAGCCTAAAATAATAACTTATAAAATTGAGTCAAATAAAATGCAGATTTTACCATCAAGCATACACTACAGCAGCCCACCTACCTTCACAACTGAAGCAAAATTATCATCCAAGATTATGATATCCGAGCTTTCTTTTGCCACTTCCGTACCGGCAATACCCATCGCAAGACCAATGTCCGACTAAAACACAAAGTAAAGTTACACTAACTGGTAAAATATAAAGCCACAATGGAGAATTTAGGAGAAATAAAAATCAATGAAGAATATTTCACTACCAGAATAGACATATATCCATTGCCGAAAGAGGTCAAAAGAAAACCTACATGGGTATGTATACGATGCAGAGCATCACATTGACCTCTATATTCTTTACAATATGAAATAACTGCAACTTTTCTAAAAGGACAGTATGGAAATAGTTCTTTTGATAAATCAAACGTGAAGAACTTGACCCTCACATATACTCCATATTTGATTAATGGTGAAAAGGGGACTATATATAAACAGGATGAAGGTAGTATAAAACTAAAATAGGTCAAAAGTCTGTAAAGTGATCTTCAATTCACAACTCTAGGAGGCCATAATACCTCGTGTAATGCTGGGGCATCATTTGTACCATCTCCGGTAACAGCAACAACATGGCCTTTCTTCTTCAATGCTTGGACAAGCAAGAGCTTGTCATTTGGGGATGACCTTCCCATAACCTGAACACGTTAACATCAATATCACGTTAACAGTTTACATCCTATCATATTAGTCGAACCTTCTGTTCAGTCATATTTGATTGACAGCGGGAAAGAAAAAACAAATAGTATGATTACTAGATGAACAATAAGGAAAGCAAAATAGAAGACAGCATCATGGAAACTTGACACAGAAATAAAATCCATACTGATATCTTTTCGGCAATCTCTTCCCTCTCTGCTTCTGACTTGTTCCGGAATACTCTTCCCTCAATCAGATACGGTTCATTGGCATCAGCATCCGAGTCTAGGATGCCACATTCCAGGGCAATTGCTTTTGCAGTCTGAAGATTGTCACCAGTGACCATACGCACCTGAAGCATTAGATGCTCTCTTTCAGTTATTTTAAAATAAATGTCTGTTCATAAGCAGAAGTGAAGCAGCTAAGGGAGAATGTACGATGGGTCTAAACATAAATCTACAGTAAGTATTTACAACTCCAGAACACCATGTATGCAAAGGACAACACTTCTCAATATGGAAGAACCATTCTCAACTTCTTTGAATCTTAATGTCACCAGCCAGGCAACCACATGTCCAGCAGCTTGTGAGGCAGTGTAGGACCATCATTTATTCGTCATGCTCCTTAGCCGTCCGTATAAGGGAATTTAACAGATAAAAAAAATGTTTTATGTTACTTCTCCAATTCTTTTTCATTACTTCAATTTCCCCTTAGGCCTTGTTTGGATACCAAATTAAGAGGGAAAGGGAGGGGATGGGGAACGAAAGAAGAGAAAGGGAGGGAAGGGAAGAGGAGGGGGGAAGGGGTGTGACCGAGTGAGTCAAGTTTGGATACAATTTCCCTCCAAATCTTTCCTATTGTGGAGAGATTTTGATTTGCCTTGAAGAAGGAAAATGGATCCTAATCCGAATCCCTCCCCCTTCATTTCCGTCCACCCTTATTTGCTATCCAAACAAGAGATTTTAGATCCCCCCCTACTCTCCCTCCCTTTCCGTCCCCTCCAAATCCCTTCATCCAAACACACCCTTAGAGCTCTCACTCAACAGATTTTCCTCATTTTTGATATCTTTTCCAGTTTTTTAATGTCTTACCCAAGAAAACAATGATAAAGGTGACTGAAAACAATATGAGCTTATTCAGGCTTGAAGAAATATAGCATTAGATAGGGCACTAGGAAAAGAAAAAATCGGGTACATGGAGTTTTTTTTATTTGTTTTTGCTTTTTTACGACAGTTTTTTCCACATTGATCTCTTTTTATTATGAGTCCCAATACTCTGACATACTTTCCTTTTGATTTTTTTTTTTTTATAATTATTTATTTAATTATTACTATCCACTTTCTAATATCTTTGAAAAAACTTGTTTCACACTTTTATGAAAGAAACTTGCTTCACACTTGTATGACTTTCTTCGCTTAATTTGTATACCGACTACTAATTGTGTTTTCCTAATCCTCCCTTCACACTTATTTTTTTCATGTATTTGTGTCTTCTTCTTTTCCTCACTTCACACTTATCTTTTTCACCTATCTTGCTTTTTCATTATCACGTTTTCTCTTCTGCCCACTTATTCTTTCTTTTCCATTTCACATTGACTATTTCATACCAAGAATCATATTAGCAAATCCCAAATCATTTTAGGAATCTGACTGTTGCTATTGATGTTGATTGAGAGAAACAATCCAATTGTATAACACATTCGTATATTACCATCCCCCCCAATATCCATGCAAGTAAAAATAAAGACGAGACAATAGAAATTTGAAAAACCATCTTCATGCAACCATTTTAGCCTTGTAATTTGATAATTTAGCAAAATTATCAACTTACCACGAATAGAAAATTATGAATATAATAACACATACCTTGACACCGGCAGCCTTACATAGTTCAACTGCATCTCTAACTCCTGGACGACATGGATCCTGCAGTTCAATGATTAATCACTCAAACAAGCAACAGCCAAAAGGAACATATGAAACTCATCATCTGGCATCACGCACTGAGATAGTACAATTTGAATAGCAGTACCTTAATGCCAACAATAGCAAGCAGTGTCAACTCATCATCTGGAATCACCCACTGAGATAGTTGTTCTTCATCTGAAGGCACTTTATTCAACTCATGCGGCCGGAAAGCAATGGCAACACAGCGAAGACTTTGAGTGGCCATTTGCTCAATAGCGTTATTAAAAAACGACATCTGCATAAATGAATAGTTAGAAAAGCCCAAGCATATCGCAAAACTATGTATGCACACTTGCAGTATGTTCTATCCAAAAGGCCATCTCCTGATTGTACAATCTTAATAAATTCTTTGGTTAAAGGATTCAAGTGAAAGAATAGTGCAATTAAACTTGAAAATTTTCAACAGAGTTTCAGCATTGCACCTTATGCTCGTCTAGTGAAGCTACACTGTCACTTTCATCCATGTAGCTAGTGCATGACGACAAGACAATTTCAGCAGCTCCCTTCCAATGTAAATGAATTTCAGAACTGGGCTGCACATAGCTTTTTGGCTGCACATGGCAAAAGCTTTAGTTCATAAAACAGAACAGCCAACTCATCCAGAATCAGATATCATACCAATAACCTACAGAAAAATTCTAGGAAAATTTACACTCAGGTGCCATGGAGAGTTGAAGGCATTAAGCTAATAGTTCAAACCTCATGTCACTAACCACAGGGACTAGAGTAAAATTGCGCAAAACTAAGGGCACCAACAAGGAAATTTTCCAAAAAAAAAATTGCTAGAAAACCAAGAACTCTGTAAAGCAGTTGAATCTGAAGCTGCAGTTGAAGCAGTTGAAGTTTTGACAGAAGTCACATATAATAAAAACAGGCATGGGTCACACCCTTAGGGTGTGTTTGGATTGAAAGAATTGGAGGGAAAAGAAAGGGAGGGAGAGTAGGGGATATAATAAAATCTCTTGTTTGGATAGCAAATAAGGATGGAGGGAAATGGAGGGGGAGAGACTTGGAGGGATCCGATTTCCCTCCTCCAAGCCTAATCAAAATCTCTACACATTAGGCAAGATTTGGAGGGAAATTGTATCCAAACACCCACACTCCAGTCCCCCTCCCCTTCCCTTCCCTTCTTCCCCCTCCCCTCCCTTTCTCTCCACTTTTGCTAACCAAACACACCCTTAAGGTGGGGAGAGAATAGCTCCTTGTTTTATAAAGCGATCAAATCACTATTTTTTCTTAATGTTCCATCCTAAAACCAATGGGAAATAGGTGTAGCTTCTTGGCTTATAAAGTGATCACATCTTTTCTGAATGTGGGAGACTCACATTTGATTATTATATGGACTGAAGTCAGTTCTCAACACTATGGATAGCCAAAGCAAAAGAGAGTTGGAATTTAAAGATACCAACACCCTTAAAACTTAAAATCTAGAATTAATCATCAGAGAATAACCTAAATATCTGCACAAATAAGTCATTCAAGGATAGCGTACAGTTTTCCTCCAATTAGCCAGTTCAAATTTTCAATCATTTAGCTCTTTTAAAGAAAAAATGGATGGTAAATAAACTAGACTAAACTAATGCGACATTAAGTGAAACTTACTGTTTTAACTGCAACACCCCCACGTTTTTTCTCAGAGTTGAACGGAAATGCATGGATGATTGTTGATTTTGATCTTATAGCATCAAAGTTCATTCCAAGCTTCAAGAGTCAAATCAACATGTAAAGCAGAGAAATCAACTATTATTGTAAATAATCCGTAGAAATTAAATCAATTAGTAACATGAATAGAAAGTACCTTCACTCCCCAAGAGAGTATGGCCTTTTCGGTTGGTGACCCAGAGATCTCGACATCTCCATCACCCTATAAATACTAAAGATTAAATACCACTGCTTACAAGTTTCATTTCTCATCTACTGAATCATGGAATAACTAATCGCGATTATTCGTTACTCCAAGTTAAAGTATACTAACACAAGTTACACAACAACTTTAGTAATAACTCGATAAGTAGAGCTCACTTTGCTCACAACAACTTTAGTAATAACTCAATAAGTAGAGTTCTTTTAACCATCGCCCAAATGTTTTTATATACAGCTCATAACATACATTGTCTATCCACAGCCTCCACTGAGATGTAACGATGGTCAGTCAAGATTTCAGAAATTCAGATGTTAAATAAAGCACCCTATGCATCCATCCCGAATCAAGATTTCATAGAATTGAATGAGATCAGCCTTATGTCACAACTCCCAATACATAGGAATAATTTCCATTTACAACCTTTACTGGATCGTTATATTTAATCTGACAGTAACAACTCATTATTTGATGCACCAAGTGACATATCCTTCAATTGGAACTGGAGCCAATTATTTTCAAATGCTACAACATAGAGGCATTTCCTCCCCTCACCCCGACCCCCACATGTATTCCCTTGGTGTCTCATAGCCCATGTTATCCGACTCTTCATATTACCTTGTGTACCCATGTCCGACACTCAACAATATGACCTAGCTATGATACTTGGAACACTTTTATTTTAGACCAAAAACGTGAGAATGCATCTACAAACTCCTAAACCTAAAAACAACAGAGTTGATATGGGGGAGATTAATCCCTTTGAAAAGACACAAACCACCTTTGAAACAAAAACACTGCCAGTTGTATTCTGTGCAATCCCTTCAATAAGCAGATTGGACAATATAGGAGATAACAATGAACCATCATTTGTTTGATCAAGCTTCTTCCCGTTAACATAAGCCTCAGTAACAGTCATCTGCATGTGCATTTGAAAAGAAGGTTAAGATGCTCATTACATCATACAATCATATAAGATACTCTCAACTTGATGAGCAGCCAACCACTTGCCTGATTTAGAGTCAAAGTTCCAGTCTTATCACTGCATATGGTAGTTGCAGAACCCATTGTCTCACATGCTGAAAGCCTCCTAACCTGTAGTAATATAAATATTGGCATAGTAAATTCGTTAACAGCTTGATATAGTAAACAACAAGATATGACCTACAACCACTTTTCAATTTCTTTCTATTTTCTCAAAAACCCTAACCTTCATCTTCACCTTAGGGTTCACCATCAACCAATTTGGTCATTATAAGGTTCATTCTAAACTTAATTACTCCGTACTAGTTATATTTAGTTTCTTTTAGCCCTAAATTTGAGTTTCACCATATTAAGTTTTTGTTTTCTCCATAAATAGCAACCTCGAAAGTTTTTAATTTGTAGGATTTAAATAAGCTCTAGGGATCCTTGTGAGGGAGATTGTATCGAAAGCTTTCGTGTTCGCTTTCACGGTTTTGATTTATTTGTTTCGGTTTTTAGATGTTCGTTTGGTTGATTAATGTCAAAATAGGAGGTTGGCTCATGGAAATCAAGGTCGGTTGACTTTTTAAACTACTACACTAATGCACCATCAACACATTCTAAGATGTTGTCAAGGAAAGATGCTAGAACGATGAGCTTAGGATGAAAGAGCATATGTGATACAAGTGCAGTAGATGACATAATCCTTAACTCGACTCAGGGGCAGGGGTCGAACTCGAGACCTATTGATATGACTACTTATGTTGGGGCTAAGCTGCACTGACGGTTTAAGCTTATTGTTAAATGGAGGCCCAATGATGAGTTGAAAGAAGCGGGTTTGAGGAAACGCAGTCGAGTAGGGAAATAATATCATAGTTAGGAAATAATATCTTAGTCAGAATAAAATTAATTCCAAGATTAGATTTAAATATCTAGCTTGGCAATTAAGTTAGGAATAAGATTTAATTATTTAGCTTATTAGTTAAGTTAGGAATAATTATTATATTATTATAGTTGTTTGGTTTGGCAGTCTCGTCGTTTAAGGAGACCTAGTTAGCTATATAAGGAACATTTGTATTAGGTTTTCATTCATTCAACGTTTTAATAAAATTCCAGAAAATCCGATCAAGTTTTGATCACAAACCCGATTTGAGATTGTAATTCAAATCTTCGTCTAACAAAAAAACGAGGTAGTTTGTTCGTTGGGCACCATTAGCTTGTATTCAAGGCCGAATCACAAGCTAAATATCCGTTACAAGTTTGTTAAATTCTGTTAACTCGTCACGCTTACTACGTGACGATTCTAAGTTCGTTAAAAATTCGTTAAAGCTTCCGCTTTTGTATCAATATGTTTTTCTTAGAGTATGTTAAAACTTAAAAAGTGATGATTTTAATAACATCTGACTTTTAAAAGAAAAAAGTATGATATACAAACCAGAGCCTTGTCCCTCATCATTTTTCTCATTGAGTAAGCAAGCCTGCAAATAATTGAAGAAACATATACATAATAAGTCAGCGATGTAAGCCAAAGAAACGTAATACATAACTATAATGCAGTTAACGCAATTTCAATTTGCTCCAAAGCATCACATAACATCATTTAATTAGTCATATTATCTTCAGAAGAAAATTTGGTCATGTTTTCAAGAATCACATCCAGAGGGATTTGCTATTCTCTTTCCACAAAGATGTTCGTTTTCTTATACCTAAGTAAGTAAACTTGGTTTTTTAGTCAAATTATTTACTTGCCATTGATATTCTTATTTTGTGCCATATTGTAGCCCTTTAGGCTGTGGTTATTGAATGATGGAGTTGCATTTAATCGACAGAAACATAGTGCATCGGAAAATGGACATAAATCCGAGTTATGGAGCTTGCTAACCCCACAGGGTGCATCAATTCTGAGTTCTGACAATAAAGTTTAAAAGGCGCATCAATATACCATCCAGAGGTTTGAAATTAGTGAAATGAGACACCAGGTGCATCATCCAAGACCATCATTAGCTTCCTCTAGCCCACCAGACTCATGCGCCCGATAGAGAAACCAAAAGTGATTTTAGACGGGACTAGAACAAACTTCCACCTGGAGTTGGCCACCACCAGGAATGACATAGTACAGGAGGCTGGCTTCTTCAGGCTTTGTTATTACTTCCACCTTTTTATATATATACCAATATATACCATTTTCGATCTTCAGGGACACAAATTGACTTTGGGTTTAATAAAATATCACTTTTGATAACAATTATGGAACATATTACGGCCAATAACATCGCCCACAGAGAAAGGCGAATACATTTAAACCTTGAGTCATTTATCCTGTTTCTTTAACTAATTCCTACACAAAAGCACTCGCTACAGATAAAAGGCTGATACAAAAATGCATAGTGGTCATTGTAAGAGGGTTTACATACAGACAGAGGAAACATGAGTTACAGAGTTAATATACATACGTTAATGTAACAGCTAACGGAAGACCTTCAGGAACAGCAACCACCACAATAGTCACCTGAAATGTGAATTTGTAGTTTGCACAAGAGAGAATCTTAATGGAATATAAGATTTCGACGAAAATTGCACATACCGCAATAGTGATGATCTTGATTACTCCGTCGACTGCTCGGCTAACACTTGTCACTCCTGCCTTGAATTGTGGCATTTCAACAGTTTCTTTTGTGTTTCCGGTGAAGTACCTTTTATCAAGGAAAATAAAACATAATCAATAATGGAATTTATAGACTTGAGACTTGGTTATAGGCACTAAACTGACATTTAATTTACCTTACAAGCAAAACGACTAATACAACAGACGCCACAGATAACCCCGTAATACCAACAAAGGTTGCTAAGCCATTCAGACGGACCTGGAGAGATCAATAGGTATGAGAACCAAAGAACAAGCAAATGAATCCGTCAATATTCCTTTAAATGGCCATATATACACTACACAGAATTTCACCTGCAAAGGTGTTTCTTCACCAGTTTCTTCTGAAATACTTGCCATAAGCATGCCCCATTCAGTGTTTATACCAACACTAGTGACCTAAAAGCAAGCCATATAAACATTATCCCAAACTAAGAACCTCAACAGACAAAAAAGACAAGGGCGTTAAAAGTGGGCACGAGGCGCACTGTTTTTACAAACAAAGTATTTACGGAATAAAATTTTGAGCAGCAATACTATTTTAAGGATTGAAAGGAGCCTAGCATCTAAGGAGTAAAAGTTGGGGAATGTGGCAACGAAAAAAGCATAATAAAAGAAGTACAAGAAAACAATATGGAAATTGAATATTAGAATGTCTCGCTACTTGCGCGTTATCAACAAGGCCTACTTAACTACTTAAGGTGCATCAAGGTGTTTTGTCTAGTTCCTCGCTGTGCCTTGGGCTTGATGGCTCCCAATGCATGCTTTTTAAGACTAAGTGGAAGGCCTTGAAAGTAGGTAATTTCCGAATATGGCGGCGGGAATTCTCATTTTACGCCGAACGCCGGGCAATACAGAAATTCCCAATATGGTGTTCATGTAGATTTGGATTAACTTCCAATACTGAGAATTAAGTTTTAACGGAGCCTAAGATGAGAATTATTCTGACTCTGAATCCCATATTAAATCACTCTTTCAAACTCTTTGAAGGAAAAGTTTTAATACTTTATGATACCTATGAAGTATAAACTAAATGCTCAAGTGACTATATGAATGTACTCTCTCAAACAAGGAATCAAACCTAGTTCACACATTCTAATTCTAAACAGCTTTACAGATATTAAACAGACTCAATGCATTACTTCTATATTAAAACATAAATAAACCACCTGTACAAGTTTAAGATAGAAATCCCTACCAGCATAGTTCCATATCCATCTGCAACTTTACAGCCAGACAGTAGGAAGGGTGACTTATGATTCTTAGAAACCTGCAGAAATCCAACTGAGTATCAAACATAGTTCAAATCATTGCTAGCATTATCAAGAGAACTTACAACTTTAAGCAGCTTACAATCTTGCTCTCTCCTGTCATACTTGATTCATCAATAGCAAGAGCCTGACCAGATATTAGCACTCCATCAGCAGGAACCTGGACACAATGAAAGAGAACAAGCATATATCATATACACAAGAAGCAAAAGAATAGCTGAAGAAACTACTCGCTAGAGACGTAATTCCATGAAAAAAGAGATAAACAAACTTCTAATCACCTGATCGCCGATTTTCAAAGGCAAAACATCACCCACCACGATATCATATATTGAAACTTCTGTTCTTCTGCCACCTCTAATCACCTGCATCGCATAAATCCATATAGCAATTAAGACCATGGTATACTGAAAGGAATGATATTACTTATTACAGCTTTGAAACAGTTTCCGAATATGATATGTCAAGCATACCTCCACATGTCTGTTCCTTTTCTCCTCGTTAAGATTTTGAAACTGAAGAGACTGCCTGTAGTCACTGATGGCTACAACATAGAAAAAAAATCTCTCTAAGCAATAAACAATGGCATGGCTCAACTTACTATAAATATTATGATGTTTGTTTGGGGAAGGTGAGGAAGAACTGAAAGCATAATAAGACATTTGGCTCACGGATAAAGTCCTGGTTCCATGTTTTTTTTTTCAATTTTGGAATGGATACAAAACCCACAGTTGTTTCATTTAACCGATTTCTTATGGAATCATGAATCAAATGAAAAAGATGATTATTTTTTTTGCTTTGGAATAATTCATGTAAAAAAAAAAAATTAAAAAGAATACCTATCAAATTTACAGATTAGTAAATGTTTGGACCATTATATGTTAGCAAAATTATTTTATGCATAACCTTCCCAGTTCCCCCCTAGCATTCAGTTCTTAAACGTCCAAGACCACAAACCATAGATCAAACTTAAGATAAATCGTCACAAAAATGTTCAAAATTTTTATTAGGTTTTATTTACCCATAATTATAAAAGTTCGATTAATCAAAAAAGAAAATAAAAACTACTCCGTAGCATTTAAACTGTGCAGGGCAAATACATTAGAAATGGACTGGTCATGAGCTTATGCGACTATCCAAACTATATACTTGCACGGCTCATATTTATTATACGTCAAGACGATATACATCAAGACCATTAATTGATGAACTTGAAAAATTGTAATTATAACGGTGAGTAGTACTACCACCGATTCTTTAGAATTGCCCCACCTTAGATTTGTGAGGGGTATTTTAATCAAATGGGGCAATTCTAAAGAATCGAGGGGAGTAGTAAACAAGCGAAAACATAAAGTTACATATTAAGAATCTAAAAAGCTTGGAAATATGCTTCTTCACCGCTAGTCCGTAAGCATGAAGGATTAACTCGAGCAATATTTATTTTTATTTGACGTAAAACTTTTTCTTTTGATACACAAGGGTTTGAAACCCATACCCACATCCCCATGGTTTTTTGAATCCCATACTGGGTTCAACTCATTCTAAACCTCTAAACCTAAACCTGGTCCCAAAAAGTGTTGAACCACACACCCCCAATATCCAACAAATCGCGAAACTAAGAAGGTGAAACTACCAAACCAGCTAGATGATGGGTTCATTGACTTGGTAATTACGTTAAAGGATCGGTGACACAACTACCATGGAAATGAACATCTTTTCTCCTAATCAACGCATTTATCAACATTTATCAATGTATATCATGGAATATCATGGTAATAGGGAATAAAGCAAAGTTATGCATAAATGTCTACACTTGGCTTATTGAAAAATAACAGTTGCTTTTTGTTATTCTCGTCGTAATTTTCATTATGGCTCATTAACATTCAACTTCTCTCTGTTTTCGATGCAAAAGTACATCCAACCCACTTCCTCTTCAGAGGCAGGAGGCTTAGAAGAACATGGCTAATGTTATTATCCGTAATAGAAGTTTACTCGGAAAGACATGGTAACAAGAAGGCAGCAAGCTGCATCTAGCTCTCATAATCCAGACATGTTGTTAACATTAGCAGATTAAATTTTGTAACAGGCTAAAAAAAAAGAGAACACAACTTCACCCATTTCATAGACAATATCATAAAACAAGGATTTCTTCATAATGGGAGTACAAACAAAACTTTAAGAAGGAAAAAAGAACAAAACATAAGATAGAGATGAGTGGGGGTTTCATTACTCGCCCATCCGTGGAACATGCACACTCATCCAAACAAGTACTAGAAATCATGAACACTGGTCTATTTTTCTATTGCTCCACTTAAGAAAATAAATAATACCTGTAACAACAATAACAAGGAGGACAGCGAAGAGGATACTTCCACCATCACGCCATCCTTTTTTTATTCCCTATAGTAGTCCAAAAGTAAGTACCGGGAAAATCAACATAGTACGGAGAAAGTATATACAGTAACTATTAACTAAACAGAAGTATCAAGAAAGTTAGTGTTGTATATTAGCCAAGATCCAAGAAACAAACTCAAGCTATCAAGCAATGTAGAAATAATCATACTCCGTATTTAACATCATGCAGCTCCAACTCACCTCTGATTTAATGCCAAGGGCTAATGATGCAACGGCAGCTACCATCAATATAATTAGTGTCAAATCTTGACAAGCCTCCCACACGAACCGCTGATAACAACAAAGCAAAAGTCAATGAACAAAAGATGGAAGATATGAGCTATCTGGATCATGATTTCTAGTAAATCAGAATCTAAAGTTTGACAGAAGGAAAAAAACTAACCAGGAAACCCTTGCCTTTTTTCTGAGGATATGTGTTAGACCCAAATAAATTTTTCCTTTCCAGCACATCCTCGTCATTGCCAGGGATTCCCTTGTCCACATTTGATTTCAGCTTTTCCGCTAATCCATTAGCCTGAACTCATATTCATATAACGGTTTCAAATTCCAATTCAAATAAAGTGTAACTACCTATAGCCGTAGTCATTAATTGTATTGCCGATGGAACCAAGGACTCAATAGTCTTTTGGTTTGGATTATGATGGTACAAAACAAAACAAAACATGTCATCAAACTTGCAGTACTATTTATTGTGAAGTAGCCATCCTGGGATACAAGTCTCATTTTGGTCTGTTACAAATAACATCTGTTTATTGCTAACACACTGAATTTGCGGAAAACGTTGCGGCTATAACGATAACTGTTGTCATAAGAAATAAGGAAAAGGGTAGTGGTAGAAGGATTACCTCTCCCAATCGCTGTAGAGCAGAGAGATCATGTTCTTTAGACATAGCACAAAGTTCCTCTTGCTCAATTCCATAATTACCATGTTGAACATCAGGGTGTTCTTGTGATACTACTCCTATATGACAACAATTAACTATTTATTTAGAGACATTATTGGAGTACAAATTTATTATGGAATTAAAAATGACAAAAATATGCTACCTATAGCTTGTTCTGCACCTTCCTTGAAAAGATTTGCTGCCTAAACAAGAAATGAAAACCAAATTAGGATTACCATAGTTCATAAACCTTAAATTGATACTCCCTGTGTCCCGGTCATTTGATTTGTTGTCCTTTTCTATATTCGAGTGTCTCAGTCAATTGCTTGTTGAGCAATTTGATCATTCACACTCAATTTGTTCCACTTATCATTTACTAAGTGGCCCCCTTTCAATGGTCTTTGTGCCAAAACCAAAGGACAACAAATGATCGGGACGGAGGGAGTACAATTTTATCAATGTGGAGATAGATAGTCGTAGTTGATTATATGGGATAATCAAACTTTTTCCATACTAAATTAGGAAACAAGGTAAAAAATTTGGGATAAATAAATTGAGATAAAGTAGTCCGTATTATTTGAACATCACTGGAGAAGTGAGTAATACCAGAGAAAACAAAAGAAGGTGTAAAGGCTGGACAGAAAACTTACTCGGATAGCTTGAGCATGTGATCTGATCTTCCGCGTAACAGCTCTCTTTGTTTCGTTTTTCAAGTCCAATGTATATCGAAATCTCCGGCAGGCATTCAAAACTAGTGCTGCTTGCTGCAATATACGAGTATTACTTTCATCAATTCATGCTCTCATGCGTACTGCTCTACAAATCATCAACATATGCAGTTGGGTCGGGTTTGGCTCGATTCAAGTTAGGTCGGGTCGTATCGGGTTCATATTGAGTTAACCTTCTCTTTCGGGTCATTTTGGGTCAAATGATTTAACCGGTCGGGTTTGGGTCTGGTCTAGCGATTTTATCTATTCCTTCATTTTTTATGAGTTAATATTGGTGTTCGACCATTATTTGGTTTACTTATTTCATTATAAAGTCAAACATATCAAACTGAACCCCAAATCATCAATATCTATCTATATTAATAAAGGAAGCTTTTTTCGAGCGTTTATAGAGTCTCCAACATTGTCAAAACACTCCAGCTTAATAAATAATGCTAAATAAATCTATAAGGAAAAAAAAAACTAAAGTTAAAGATAGAGTTTGATCATCAAGTATTTTTTATAAGAGAATTATACACAACTAAACACTATCTATTTGAGTAGGATACAAATTCTATTTGTATATATAAACCCTTATTACGTTCTAAGCCACAATATCAAATTATTATTGTTAATTGTTAATTGTCAATTTGTTTGTCAATTTTTAGTTTCACATTATGATATATAGTAGACGTTAAATGGTGTTTTTACTAACTGATTTCTTTTGTTCGTTTGATAGGTTGAAGATGGCAATAACTATGGTTTACCAAGGTGCAATCGTCAATGGTATTGTCAACGAAAAATGCGTACTTTCCGTTTGTATATTAGACGGTATACTACAAAATTACTGATGATGTTGTAACTATCTAACTTTGTGAATTTGTTTAAATTAATGACTTTGGTTTCGTCCATTTTTGCAGGAGACATAATTGATACGTTTATTTGCACCCAAAGATGAATAAAGCACGCATAAGCATTGATACTTTTATATAAGTAGTCAAGTATTGATACTCTTACTTTCACTTCCTATTTTTTTTTTGTACTAATAATATAACTTTCAATAGCACAAAGTTCTATTGATAAATATAAATGTATATGGCTAAGTATGAGGATATGAATACACGTTATAATTTTGTTAATTCACTGGTTTTAGCACACGATCAGTTGAGGGAGTGCTTTTTCACAAATACTTCCCAATATGTGATTCCTTAATCGATCTTCAATTTTCTCTATAAGAAAATAGAAATAGACTTTCTATAAGTACTCCCTTCGTCTCAACAATACTTTATATTTATTTTTAGACACTATAAATGTAAATAAATAATTAAAACGGAGGGAATAACGATAAAAAATCAAATTTTAGAACCAGAAGGATTCTTCCTACGACTCATATTATATGTTGAATTTTAGAGATCCTTAGCCCTTAAGAGACTCCAACATTCGCAGACATGTAACACGTGACTTACATAATATATGATTTTGCATGGTATATAACTATATATACATAATTCTCATTTTATCTTTATAGAGTTTTATAGTTGATAGGATTAGGGAGTTAATATGATAGGAATTAGTTAAATCCGCCTTCTACACACTTCTTATTTTATCTGTGTATAGTGTTACATTGTCTTCAATTATTAATATTACGTGGATGGTTTAAACCAACCAACCATTAAAAAAAATATTATATTTAACTTTCATATTAACTACTAATTATCTTAGAATCTAAAGATAGACTATAATCAACATCGGAATTATTAGAATAATTAAGATTGGAGCTAGACTCGGAAAAAGTAAGATTACCCGATTACGAAAATAAGATATTAAATGTCAATGATCACATGGAAGGAACAATTAGTAAGAAAGACAATTAACAATACAAAACAAATAAAAAAGTTGGTAAGTAGATGCATAAAGTAATAGATTAACGTACCCTAGATTAATTATCGTACCTATGAAATTAATAAGAACCATTTGGTAAAAAATACATCTCAAAAAAAAGTGGAGTGATAATTTGAAAATGGACAAAAAAAGAAAAAGTGGAGTGATAATAAATAAATAAAAAAGAAGAGGAAGTATGGTTTATATAGAATAAATATATAAAGAATAAGTGAATAACCATCAAATATTAGCTAAAATATCACACACAAAGCATAATTTGCCACTACAAGTTAAACTAAAACTTAATTAACCAAACGATACCCTAAACAAAATCAAAACGTCTTGCTTGTGACGGACATTATCACAATAAGGCAAGTGAAAAGGCAAGTAGGGGAAATGGAGCACCCAATAAATAGTGTCACTTGCATATTGTGAGAGGAGGACTATCCGTCTTCAACTTGTGACGGTTAATGTCTGACTTTAATGAGAATTTGTGAAACAAAATTATGATGGAGAGAGGAAGGGAAGGCCGGGGTGCCGCAATAATGGCAAACTTATATTTTGAACGGAGGATCGTATATATCGAATTCCTTTAATAATCTATAACTAATAGGGGACTATGTGATGATTTAACTTATTTAAAAAGCCTTAATATAAAGTAATTTACAAATAGTTAAATTTCCAATGATATATAAACTTAAAACATGTTAATACTAAATCGTCTCCGCTTACTCTTACCATATAGAAAGGTGAAAGGTTAGCACTTGGGATAATCTTTTGAATCTTTCGCACACTACGATAGATAGATAGCTTTCATATCTATGTATAATAGGAGAAGATTAATTCCACCGTCCTCCCGGAGGTTAATTTTTGAATAGAAGAATTAGTGATAGTACATTAGAGACAATCAATTCCACTTTATTCCAAAACAATCAACCAAACTTATAGGTTACAAATTGATTGACTATAGCTAGGTATTTGACTTGGTTTGCACTATGAGTAAGAAATATCTACTTATCAGATTAACTTTAACGATATTACTATCCTATAATAAACTCAAAATTTTAGGTTAACTTATGTCATGCATCCAATTTAATCACTTGGTATCAGAGTTAGTTTTAACTTAGTGGTACCATAAGTTTTGTTAAAAAAAAAAAAAGTAAAGCTTCGATCCTATAAGTTTAGTTCAACTCCTATATATAAGTCAAATTCAGAAAAGTTAAGCTTCATTTATACCCATTTTCCTGTAAGTTAAGATCGAATACCCATTCAGTTCAGCTCCAATAAGTTCACTTTAAAAAAGTTAAGCTCATATAAGTTCAATTTAGCTTCTATACGTTCAGTTTAGCAAAATTAAGTGTAAAAGAACACGGCCTTAGAGTATTATTACATTATAATCATATGCTATTACAAATTGGCCCGGGCATCGACCGGGCATTAAATCTAGTATATATATAAAAGAGGCTTTTTTCAGGCAATTCTAGAGACTCCACGTTTTTAAAAACACTCGAATTAAAATAATAATTACAGACTACTAAATTTTAAAAAAATAAAATAAAATAAATTAAATATACAAACTAATTAAAATATGAATTTGATAAGATAAACTTTGAATAACTTTTGTACGAGACTTTAAGCCAAATTCTAATTTTTCAATGTTACGTAGAGACTACATTGGTGTACGTAACAAACTTTTAAGTCAAAATTCAAGAGTTTCAGTCAAATTAGAAAACAAACTACCATAAAATATAATACTAGACTTAATATATAAAGGTAATTCATTCACCTGCATAAAATTGGTACAGAGACATCTACCTCCTACCCTTTTTCATGTGCATTGATTTTTTTGAAATCTATTTCTTTATGCGTTTAATACTCTTTTTTTTTAATGGTACGTTTTACTTTACTAACCATCTGTATTACTTTTGTTGCAGGTAAATAAAGGTTGTGATAAGAATATAAGAGTAAAGGTAAAAGCTACCTTATTAAGTAAGAACATCAAATTTCCGTTTTTATATTGTGTTTTGTTGCGTTAGCTACCAGTCATGACTTACTAATTTTTTCTTAATTAACAATTTACGTTTTCGTAATTTAGATCTAAGACATAATGTCAAAACAGATATACAATAACGCACTTTGTTGTTCGTAAGATATACCCATATTTCCATGCATATAATGATATAAATGGTTTTAAACGACATGGCTGACATGATAAACAGATAATGATTGACCTTATACGAGGAGGGAAGAGAAGTTATACAAATTACAATGAAGTGCACATATTCAACTGAAAGTGGAACAATTTACGGCATACGAAGTATAAAATATCAATGCGAGATACAATAAAATAATTTATACGTTATCTGATAAGATGGATTAATCAAGATAATTCGTCATGGATTCGTGTCATACAAAAATTGGTATAAACTCTAACAATTTACGTCATTAGCTAACGTTTCTGGTTTGGAGTAGAACAATAACATCGAGGGACAAAGTGTGGATTTGCTCAAGTATTTACACTCTCACTTTGAAGGACCGTCTCTATACCCTGATGATGATTATGCTGTACATTAGAATTTGCCAAAATACACCTTGCCAAGTAGCTGTCATCACTTTTCTTAAAGGATGCTCTAAACTTAGCTCGGCAGTGGGATGGTGTTCTTTATGACAAGTAGAAGGTGGACTACTGAAACGGCGTAGCAAGCTTGGTGAAGTCCGTAAATCGAAAAAGCTTGCAAGAAGAAGTAGACGAGAAGATGAACTGAGACGTGTCAATGCTACTTGATTATTATTTTAAGCTAACGAACATATTTTAAACAGTTGTCTAAAAAACGAACATATTTTAAGCTATGGATTATTTTCGACAGCTCCTATCTCACAGGATAGGAATGCTCACCTTATTGCTAGATCGAGGAGGTGTCATAGCCGAAGTTAACGGTCCATTGATAATATAGTTAAAAATAGTTAATTTGATTAAATTTTGCTAACGATCTCTTTAGCTGAGCATTATTCATATTGGTATTTGACATCACAAACTAAATGAAATAGCACGCACCACCAAATCACGTTTGGTTTGGACTCTCATAAGTAATCAATTTTATCTTTTAGATTTGTAAGTTGAGTGGGACTCCAATAAATAATCTCTTACCATTTAGAAACTTTTAAGTACGTGAACTAAAAGGTAAGTCAACGAATATATAGTTTGAAGGCAATAGGCCAATCGAAGAATTTTTTGGCAAATTGGTGTTTATAAGCAAAATAATTAGAGAATTGGGGTTGGTTTGAAACTATTTAGACTTATGGTGTCCACGTCATCAGTTTCATTTTTTTTCCAATTTTTAGGCAAAGCCGCTAAGTTTCTTAGCGGCTTTGTCTCTTTGTCATTTTTTAGATAATAAATGTCATAAGCTTATGAAAAATAGGGAAATAGGGAAGCCGCTAACTTTCTTAGCGGCTTTGGTGGTTATTCATTTCTAGAATAGGCTGTCATCAGTGTTAGAAGGTGACGGTTTTTGAAAAAAAAAATGAATAGTAAAGCCGCTAGGGTTCTTAGCCGCTAGGGAAATAGTAAGCCGCTAAGAAACTTAGCGGCTTACCATAAAAACTGGAAAAAAAATAAAAACTGATGACGTGGACACCATAAATCAAAATAGTTTCAAACCAACCCCAACTCTCTAATTATTTTGCTAATAAACACCAATTTGCCAAAAAATTCCAATCTAAGAGCATTTCGGAGCAAGGCCATATATTTGCCCTCGGAATAGTCCGTCAATTATATGCCTTTGCTATAAGTTGTCCTATGCAAAGGTTCATTCAGGCTCAAAAAATTGTCAACCCTTTACATATGTACATTGAGTTTGACTCCAAATAAACCAGACAATGAGTAGAAGTCAATACGAACTTACTTTATTTGTGAGTTTGTTTTAAATTGATAAAGTATGCAAATTCTATCCGATCAATGTGATAAAATTGTCAACCCTTTACATATGTACATTGAGTTTGACTCCAAATAAACCAGACAATGGGTAGAAGTCAATACGAACTTACTTTATTTGTGAGTTTGTTTTAAATTGATAAAGTATGCAAATTCTATCCGATCAATGTGATAAAGTTATTTGTAAAACTATCACCAAACTTATGGAAATTTTATCCAATCAAGATGAAGAGTTATATTAGTATATATATAAACTTTAAAAGTAAAAAGCTAAAATGATAAGAATTTTAAAACAGTTGTAAACCACTCAAATGAGTTGGATGGGTCGGCTGCTGAGGCGGTTCATACATGTTAAACTCGAATACGGGTCAGACTACAAAATTTAGATAATTACCACATGACTTTGATGCAAGGTTTGCTAAACCACTCAAACGGGTTGGATGGGTCGGCTGCTGAGGCGATTCATACATGTTAAACTCGAATACGTGTCAGACTAAATATGGGTGGGCTTATACGGGTCACGGGAAAAATTATATTGATTTAATAAAATATATAAACTTGATTTTTCAATTATTTTTGTAATTTAAAATATTTAAAATAATAATAATTTCTAATTATTCTTCAAATATAACATATAACAATTAATATTGAGTAAGTCAGGCATGTATTTAACTCATTAATTATTTATTCTACGAAGAAAAACTTACATTTTTCAGATGCAAAAAAAAACTACATTTGTACAAGCTCACTTACAAACAGAACACTATTTAGTTACTCGTGCATAGCGATTATAACTTTTATATACACAAATCATTAAAAAAAGAAGGTTAATTTATTTGTATATACTCATATTCTAAAAAAAATATTTAATGTATTTGTATATACTCACATTCTCACGATAAAACTAATGTTAAGAACGTAAACATAACTTCTCAATTGCGAAAATACAATTAGAGACGAATCAATATTATAACCCGTACAACGTACGGGCACAAAATCTAGTTGCTTTAATATTAAGCTTACTAATTATTGAGTCATCAATTTAATCGGGTCAATTCTGGTCGGGTTCATATCAGATCGAATTGAATTTGGCCCACTGATTATCGAGTCGTGTTGGGTTATTGATCGTGCCGAGTCGTTTTCAGCTTGTAGTATTCTTCGGTTCTCACAGGTTGGGTTTGCTCAGTTTCGGATTTGGTCGGCGAGGCTTGTCAGCTCTTTAATTATTAGGAGTAGTATTTACAAGAATGTTGATGGTATACACGACCTCAACTCACTAACGGTATGCATTTGAGAATTTCTAACTATCATGGTTAGAGAATTGTTATTTACTTTTTCTTTTCTACATTCTTCTTTCGTAACAGGTTAAAATATTATATATCTTGATTTATACACTTGTCATTGGGACCCCACACGATATATCTTAATTTAACTGATTGTAAGATGGTAAAGGAAAAAGATGGGAAAGAAGTTGAAGACGGCGGAGAAAGGGCGATGAAGGCAGAGGTTGGCGTTGGTGGTGGACGGTGGAGAAAGGGCGGTGAAGGCAGAGGTTGGCGTCGTAGGGTAGTGCAGGTAGAGGGTGGCATCGAATGGATTTGAGGGTGAGAGAGAGAGAGTTCGATGGTGGTGGTTATGCGCAAGTGGGGACATGAGCATGTTGGCCCAAAGAACGGAAAGGGGGTAATGATTATATTCTATTAAAAAATTGTGACATTTAGTCCGTCTTATTTCTGACGGTCTAAAGCAAGACTTGTTATTCTATTAATAATTGTTGTGTAATACGATCTGACATTATAAGACGGTCAAATTAATATAAAACACAACTTAATTACAATCAAAAAAATAACCAAATCTACTATTGTTATAACTTAAATTTTTCCCCCTTTACTATTTAGGTAAACATAAAATTTCTTTTAAGACGGTATTATTTGCTTTAAGTTTAAAATTGATTAAATATTATACCATTTGTATAGAAGACAAAGATAAAATATTTGATTATTTTTGTTAGTGGTCAATTATTTTACCCGTTTTGGTCAACTAACAATTGTCTTGCTGGCTTGCTTGCTGGTGTTAGTTCCACGCCTCCAACGCATGCGTTCTTCTTGTTTTCTCTATCCATTAAATCCCTCTTTGCAAACAAGTAAAAATGGCGACACATTTCAGTCTTTAATCGTAGCTTTTAATCGTATATGGGGTTTGTACACTTTTTTTGTTATTTCTTTGATCCCTAATTCTAATGCTTATTGGATTTGTTTGTTGTAATAAATCATTTGTTTGAGATTGATGCAGGTTTTCAAAGTTGTATTGATATGAATTATGAATATCTTACTTTTTATTCAACATGGTGATGATGTGCAGGTGTTGAACGATTACGATTTGGAATATTTGATGGTGGTAAAGAATTGTAACAGATTGAAAGGAGAATGGTGTGATGAGAGGAAGATTTGGCTGATGAATTTATATGAATGACAATCTTAGAAACAATGTATCAGTATGTATTTTGCTTATTTACTTTTTACAATGTGCATTCAAGGAGGACTCTTAATTTTATACTCCCTCCAATTCTATGTATTCTTCTCCTTGTTTATGGGCACGGAAATTAAGGAGAGTAATAAAATAAGAGTAAAAAGTTGGGTGGGATTTGGTGGTTGGAGGGAGGGATGAATAATTATGAGTTAAATAAGGAATAGTGGGGCCAAAACTTTAAGAAAAGTAATAAAATATGAGTAAAAGTGTTGGGTGGGGTTTGGTGATACGAGAGAGAAATGAATAAAATAAGAGTAAAAGTTTCTAAAATAAGAAAGGGGAAGAAAATCTGAATAATCCGTTTTAGGAAATAGGGAAGAATATATAGAATAGGAAAGAGTAGTAGAAACATTGTACTTTGACTTTGTGAACATATTTTTACAATTATTACTAATATTCTTCCTGTAGTTACTTTGTATCGATACATTAATCTCAAATATTTTTGCAATGTAGTCTGTACTCTGTATCTACATTAATCTCAATTATATTTTCCATGTACTCTGTATCCACACATTAATCTCAATTATATTTTTTTTCCATGAAGGACGTATGAACACATTTACCTTGATTTTTTTTTTTTTCATGACACGTGTCACATCCACACTTTTTCAACCCAGTTTTTGGTGGTTGAAAAATTACAGTATAAATAAATTAAAAAGTTGAAAAGAAGAAATTACCCTCCAACGTTTAAGACTTTCAAGAGAAGCGTTTTTGGTGGTTGTAATATCGAAGGGCCCAGTAAAGTCATCATCATCTTCTTGATCAGGTAATTCACCAGAACGACTACTTCCGGCCTCCATATCATAACGCCGGCGATACGAAGATCCTTTGTTTTCATCCATTACTCTTTCTTTCGCAGGAGATATGTCACCTAATTATCCTACACAACTAATATTTCTTCAGTTTTTTTTTTTTTTTTGTTGTTGTTTAAACTCTCAACAAGGTCAAAGAGGAAGAAGAAAAACAAGAAGCAAGACAAAACAATTTTCAAAGTTAAACCAAAAACTAATGTATTATTTGTTGGGTTATATTCTACTAAGTTGTAACCATGATGAGTTGATGATACCAATTAATTAATTAATTAATTTAATAAGCATAGAATAGAATAATAATAAAGAGATCTTACTTCTATTAATACAGGAACATTTCCTGCAATTTTAGAAGGCCACGTCACCTAAATTCATTGTTTAAAACATCAGTTGAAATGCGGTAAGTCGGTAACTGCTTATAACTCCACTACTTCCCCACGTTCCTATTTGTAACGCTATCCGTCTATACGTATAGACGGATACCATTTCCCCTCACAAAATACCCATTTGCCATAAAGTGGGAAGCATATGAGGGTGCCCCACCTTGTCCCCTACCCATTTTATTAGAGGTCTTTACCCGTCTGTTTGCCTCACCCGTCTATACCAAGACTTATTGTTACTATAATTTCAGCAATATTATTATAACTAATAGTATAACATTTTGTGAAAACAAAAAATTATCATATGAAATATGATGCTGAAAATAATCCAATCAACAAATCTTATCCCATATATTTCGTATAATCAAAGTAATGGAAGTTGGCGGCTGTTAAAATTGTGAAACAAAATTATTATAAACAAAACTATATTAGTGAAAAATTATTATCGGCAAAATAAGATTATAGTGAAAAATCCATATATGACATCCATTTTTTTTTTAAAAAAAATCTTATTTGCATGAAATAACATTATGGGCCATAAAAAAAATTTTATTTACATATATATTGTGAACAAAAAATAATACGAAGTAGAAAAACATTTAATATATAGAAAAATATATGTTTAAATTATTTACAATGAACAAAATACTAGAAAAATAAAATTAAATTAAAATTAGAAAAATAATTGAATATTGGTGAAAAAATAATTTGAAATAAGAAAAAAAAAAGTAAAATACTGAAAAAAAATACTGCATGCAACGAAAAGAATATATGAAAAATTTAAAAAGCAATAGAGTAAAATACTAAAACTCGATCTTTTTTTATCATGAAGAACTACTTTCGATAATTGTCTGCAAATATTACCATATGAGGTTTGAATTAAATTTGAAGGGCGGATTTGAAGTGAGGGATTTGATTTATATGGTGAATGGTACGAAAGAGAGAAACATAAGAGTGACGATGTAGAACATAATTTTTTTTAAGGTTTTCAATTTCTTTGAAGAGGACAGTGACGGTGGGAATACACTGAAGCATAGAGGATTAGAGGGATATGGTTTTAGGGTTCAGTAATTATGGTAGTGTTTAAATGGATTAGTAGAGTGGGTTTTGACTTAATTCTCATTTATATGGATATTTGTTAGTATTGTATGAGTTAAGCCTGTTTGTAAGGTTTGTTTAGGAAAAATTAGTAATGCACCAAACCGTTTTCAATATGTTTGTTTAGGAGTATACTGTTTTATGTGCCAAGTCCTTGAACACTTATGAGTTATGACCCATTTTATAAGTCTTCTTTAAGATGGGTAGGTTCGTCTTAAAAATAAAACAGGTTAAATAATACACCGTTTATATAGATAGGACAAACATTTTGCTAATCTCAATGCTTTTGTTTTTGTTTTATGAGTAATATTTAACCCGTCTTAACTCTTAAGGTTAAGAGGAATATGTCCGTTTTAAGTAATAATATGTGATTAAAAAGAACAAAGTGAGAGCAACATATCAAAAAGTAATGACTAAAATTAAAATGCTCATATAAACACCATGGTTTCAAGTATCCCGTATACAATATGTCCTTATTTATATGTCTCAAGTACTTGCTTAATAATTTTGTCTACTATATTAGGCTTAGTTAACACTATTTTTATATACACCAAAATGTATATGTTCAGAAGTTCATAGACGGTGTACAAGTTTATTGAAATTTCACACCTATATCGCTATGACTATTCATCCAACGAGGTTTAAGGGTTGGAAACGATAGTAAATAAAGTGCGCTCTCATAGTCGAGCGAAGTAACAATTTAATCATTAAGGCTATGACGACTCTTAAATATTGATTACATCTAAGATGATGAAACTACAAGCTTGGGTGAAAAAACCACATAAACATATAATGTTTCGAAATAAAAAAAGTTGTTGCACACTGTGATTTTAATTATTTACACATTTTGATGATATCACTTCAATAAACGTGTATTTTTTTATCCTTAGCGGTAACGAAAGTAGACATACTCTATCCTATTTTATAATATAACTTTAAAACTATATATGTTTAAAAATCTTTTATGTTATGAAATTTAACAAGCCGATTAATTTTTATGGATTTTAATTTGAAGCACACCCATGATCAGTCAAAGCCAAGGCTTATTCACCACAATATCATCACGTGTATTGTTAATATCACTTATCCAACTCTTTGAAATCAAATGGGGTTACTTCAAGGTTTGAATATTCTTATTTACGATAACAATAATGTCCTGTTTGGTAATCAACAGATTGATATTAGCAGAAGCAGATTGGTCAAGCAGATTATAAATGACAGATTGGATTAAAAGGTTTGACTAGTATATTTCAATTAGCAGATTTAGTAGAAGTGTTTGGTAATTAGCTGATTTTTGTTAATAGCTGGTTGTATCTATGTGTAGATTGTTGACAAATTCATATTTCACAATCTACTAATGTGAATATGTTGGGTAGAGCAGCATATTGGAAAATAGTAGATTGAGCTCCAATATACTCTTTCAATATGTCATTTACCAAACACTTAAAATAGTAGATTGGTGAGTCAAACATGCTAAAAGCCTTGAATATGCTAAATATTTCCCAATCCGCCGTTTACCAAACACCCCTTAAGTTCATATCTAAAATAGAACATTCATAATGGTAAAGCTAGAAAGCTTCGTATTTTTACAAAAGCTTTATACTATAAAGCGACATAATAGTAGAGTTTCGTGTATAGTTTGTATAAAACATAGTCATTATTTTTAGACTATTTAATTATAACGAAACTTGAAAAGGCAACCCGTGCAATTTGCACGGGTTTAAGACTAGTTTTGTTTAAAGATCATCACATGATATAATAGTGATGTCATCCACTTCTATTTGTTGGGTTTGGCTTAGAAAGAGGGCGGGCAACTCTAATTAATTTTTATTTTTTATTTTTGATAAAAACTCTAATTGATTCTTCATTTTACAATATATGTTATTAATGATTTATTTGTATTTTTTTTTTTAAATAATTAAATCATTTAATTTCAACCAGTTTATATTTTTTTTACTATAGTCTAAACATTTTTTTGCTGAATTCGAACTCCAAAATTTATTCTGTCTTGAGTGAATGTTTCTATGAAACTTTATCGTCTAAATATCTCATAATCTCATATGCATAGAGGAGCGAAACTAGGAACCAAAAGTATCAGGACTAGATTGATAAAGTCGGTGGTCAATCGCGATAAGTAACGATGTGAGACTATTTTTTTTTCTTTTTTGGGAGGGAGATAATTTTATTATCTTATGAAAATATGAGTAAATAATTCAACAAAATGTATATTTGTATAAATTGTTTTTTCAAAGGAACACAAGGTATAAATTTTATATTTGATGATTACGTAATTAGTGTGCAATGAATAGGTTTGAGAAAAAATGAGGGGGTGTTTGGTTCGCGCGTGGGTATGGGTTTGGAATCAGGAATCATACCCGGGTGGTATGGGTTTGGAACTTGATTCCTCATACCATGTGTTTGTTTCAATTTCGGGTGGAATGAGATCGAACTTCACCAAAGTTAAAAAAATCTAAAATACAACATTGAAAATAATTATTTTTGATACCAAAAAATCACGAAAATAAAGAGTTAATCAAATAAATTTAAAAAAAATTCATTTAAAATGTTCCATTTAAATTTTTTTCATGTTTTTTGGTTTTATTACTTGATACCCATGGGTATCAATCTCATACCCACCTCCCTCCTTGGGTATGAGAAACCCATACCTCATGGGTTTGAGGTATGGGTATGAAACCCCTATTTTTGCCAAACAAACACTTGGTATGGGTTTGGCTCATTCCAAACCCATACCTCATACCTTTATGAGTTGAACCAAACACCCCCTGAATTTATATAGTAAAGGCTTCAAGAGGAATTCTCAGTGTTGGGATTTTTGGCCAACTACAATTTCCTCTTTACAGTAGTAATGTCGAATGTTTTAATTTTTGGAATTATGACCGACTTTACTAATGACTCCACATATTGTTCTTTTGTGGTCTAATACGGTAATACTCTTTTTGTCCCGGTGAGATATTTGTCTGCATTTGATTTTGTCACAAAGATTAGAGAAAGCGGAAAGGAGCAGTTATTAGATGATAAGTCGAGTAAATTGAGTGTGGATGATTCAATTGCCCGTTAAAAGCATTCATTCGAAAGATAAACAAATGATTAAGACACCCCAAAATGGAATAAACAAATAAATGACCGGGACGGAGGGAGTATCCCATAAACATAATTGGTCTTTGTTACAAGAATATATCCGCTTTAAAATGGGTTAAATTAAATATCTTATTTATATGAATGAGTCAAATATTTTTTTAGTTCTAATGCATTTTACTTTTGCTTCGTTTAGCACACTTGACCCATCTTTAGTTTAACACGGATACTTTCGCTTAAATGATAATTTGTGTCTAAATAATTGTCAATTATTTTAATTATTTGTTTAAGTAGGCATTTAAATGGATTATATATATAATTATTTTAATTATTTGTTTAAGTAGGTATTTAAATGGATTACATATTGAGCTTAAAAAGTGTTATAAACATGTGTTAACACTATATAACATGTGTTGATACTAAATGCGTGCAATTTTACATGGATTGAACATTTGTAAGTTTTAATTTGTGCAATTTTTACACAGGTTTAAAACCATTATTATTATTATCAGGGGCGTTCTCAGGTAAATGGTGGCCCGGTGCACCATAAAAAAAATGAGGCCCTAAACATGTCGAGGTTTGTATGGACTTTTATCAGTAAAACTTATAAATTCAGTGGCCAAAACTGGAGGTCCAGTTCCACCGTCAGTGGTCGCCCGGGGTATTAGACGCCCCTGATTTATTATAAAGGAAATAGTGTATAAAATATTCATGTATATTTATTAAGATTTTGTTTATGTTAAACAATTTAACAATATTCGTAAAAACATACCCGTGCAATTTGCACGGGATTAAAACTAGTATAAAAATAGTAAGGAAAACGTAGGGGTAAATACAACTTACTCCGTAGTTTGTACGTGTTGGTTTACCCTTAATGGTATATTTGGTCAGCTGAAAGAAACAGTTGTCAAGGAAGTTTCCTGCGAAGAAGCCTATCTAATTTTTGATGAAATTGAAGCATAGAAGGGAAGGTGTCTATGTCTTCGTGGAGTATATCATATATGGTAGCGACGGCTAAAAGGTCGGTAACATGAATTAACAATATATAATTAGTAATTGAATCAATCAACATGAATTAACAATAATAACTGAAGAATTGAACAAAAAGAGTCAAAGATGAACCAAAAACAAACACCTTTGATTATGAATTGAGGAAAGAAATTCGCAATTTCTCGCAACAATTTGAGCTGGATTCATATCCCATCATCGTTAATTACTCTTCTAAGTCCGATTTCCCAGTTTGTAAACTGGTAATTTTTTTTTTTTTAAAGCCCCTTTTTTTTTGTAGGCTTGTGTGTTTAGTAAAGTGGATTATACATGTAGTACATAGGGCAGACTACGGATCGGGTATTCGATACAAATTGTTAGTTTGGATCAGATATTTATATTAGAAATCCTGAAATTAGATATCTAATATCCAAACTAAATGTTTCGGATATCCAATGTTCGGGTATCCAAAATAATCGGATTGGATGCGGATATCCATCAGATATCCATACTTTTGAATTTATTTTAAAATTAAGTTTGAAACACGATTATATTTATAGTCTTACATGCTGATTTTCTTTAGTATTCTTACTCCGATGTTCTCGACATAAAATTTAAGTAACACTTAGATATTTCTCTGATATTTTAAACATTAATTAAGTTGTGGTACCAAATAAAATTTTGTTTTCTCGAAATTATATTAGATAACTATAGTTTCGGATCAGATCGGATATTCAAATATTTTAATTCTAATATCCATATCCAAACCAAAACCAAATATTACGGATTAGATATCCAAACCAAACTTAATTTTCGGATCGGATATCCATAAATTCGGGGCGGATTCGGATCGGATATTGGATCAGTTTGGATGATCGGATTTTTTGCTCAGCCCTAGTAGTACATGATAAAGTTTTTGAGTTTTAATTTAAAATTTTTTAGTTTATTATAAGGTTTTTAAGTTTATTTACTTTAACATTAATCTTAAAAAGTTACATTATAACTCAAAAAAATTACGTATAAGCTTGGAAAAGTTTGATTTTTGACGTCATAAAACTAAAATGTAATTTATAAACTCTATAGAACTAAAAAAAATACACAAAAACTCATTGAATGTGAGATAGTACATCTGATGTACAATCCTTTTTCTCTGTTTAGTAGAGGTGTAAACGATCCGCACCGAACTTGAGATGAGTGGACTCGGCTTGGAGCTTGTCGTACTAAAAAACTGGAGCTTGAGTTTGGCTCGGAAATAGTTTGAGCGAATCAAGCTCGGTTTATCATCATTATGTTCTTTTCATTTACTCGTCTTTAATATGATTAAAAAGAATTTTTTTAAAGTAAATTAGATTTTACTCTCTTTTGAAATCAATTTTTTTAAAATTACTCTCTTTTGAATTTTTTTACTAAACTTATTCCCTCAAGTTGCATTTTTTTTGCTAAAGTTTATAAAAATACCGTGATGTAGCACGGGACGGGAACTATACTAGTTTAACATTTAACAAATAATCAACATACATCCCCATAATCAAATATGCCAATTATTTTCTCCCCCTCCTCTCTGCAAAAATCATAACCTTTATCCATCAAATTTGGGGCTTCCATCGATGATTAATAGATGGTAAGCCCAAACACTATCGTTTCATCTTTCAATTAATAGTATGCGTATCTGTCATCTAATCAATAAAAGTCTCTCTTTTTGGGAGAATCGTTTTTCAGTTTTTTTCTGTCCTTTATTTCGGGGGGTTTTCAATAAATCCTGGATTTAGTTTCAATCAGAATACAGACAAGAGTAATTCGTTGATGGTTCACCGCAGATTACTTCAATGGATACAAGTTATTTGTCAACGATCTATGTAACTAGTAAGAAGTATTTTTCCTTTTACAATTTATCATACGAAGGATCCCCTCATCAAAAGAGCTGCATGAAGATAGTGATACGAGGCCAAGCCCAATTGTCGGATCTTGGTTTGAGATCCCTAGCTTACAAGAAATTAATTTTTCTTTGATATCTAATAGATTTGTTTTCGATACGTTCTATTAATGAAATTATTCTTCTATTTCAAAAAAAAAAAAATCAACATACATAAAACTATCCCTATTTACTACGTAATTTTTTTGATACTTTGCACTCAAATAAACTAGCTATCAAAAGATACGGAAATTTACAACACGATTTAGATTTGGAACAAAGAAGACGAGAAAGTATGAATTTTTTTTTTTTGAGATAATCATAATATTGTTTTCAAATCACTTATCTCGATGAGAACGAACATCATAACAACAAATATTTAATACTTATCGGGTTTAATGTGAATAACATGAATAAGCCTATGCCATTTTATGTTTTTTTCATACAATTTAGCCTTTGCCATTTTGTGTTATCCACACAAAAGTGAGTTATTGATGAATTTGTTTAACAAAAGTTTGTGCAAGCCTGCCCGACATACATTAGAACATTTAGAAGTCGTATATTTAAGAAAATAGTTTTACAAGTGACACATTTATCATATAATCAAATGACAAATATACAAATATACAAGTACGGAGTATAAAGATTGGTCTCACATAATACCGTTTCTTACATAACTCACGACAATATTAATCTACGTAAGTTAATAATAAAATTATATAATTCGCTATAATGGTATAATTGCTATATCACGCCCCCTATTTTACTTGTTACGCCCCCTACTTTTTCATTTATTCCTTTTTTGCCCTTGGACTTGAAAATTAATTAAACTAAAAATAAATATTGTTTTATAGTTATTGATTTTCGGAGACGGTTTTTTACATTAGTGTTGAATTATTGTTGTGTAGAGCCTATTAGGGTTGCGTTTTTGTCGTAAATATGCTGTGTTTTTTGGTAGTGACAATCGAAATAGTTTAGGGAAAAAAAAACAATAAACGACGGTGGGTGGGTAGTGTCATGTGACTTACATGACGGTGCCAAGGCCTTGTCATGTGACTTACATGACGCTACCATGGCCATGTCATGTGGTCTGCATGACAGTGCCTAGGCCATGTCGTGTATTTCACATGACGGAGCCTGGGCCGTGTCTTGTAACCCACATGACATAGAGGATGTTTTTTTTTTTTTTTTTTTTTTTTTTTTTTTTTTTTTATCGTGTATAATGTATTTGTTTTTTTAATCGGTTTTGTTATTTAAATACATTAAAATAATTTATGTCGAGTGTTTTAAGAGGGACCGTCAACATTACTAAATTAATTATTATAAAAATAGTCGCCAAAATACATTTGCGTAAAACGATATTTAATTTTTTCTAAAACTAATTTGAAAGTCCAAGGGCAAAATAGGAATAAATGAAAAAATAGGGGGCGTAACAAGTAAAACAGGGGGCGTGATATAGCAATTCTCTTTAGAAACGGGGAATTTGCATACATCAGATGTACTGCACAAAGTTTACCAAAACCTTGAAAATGAATTTGCATATCTGCGTAAGTCAGAATGATCAGATGTACTCAGCAAAACACCAAGTGGCCTTGGTATCTTGATTTGACTGTATCCTGCAAAACATCATACATGAAAAGGATGCCATTATGTAAAAGGAAGGTATGTATCGGAACTCGGCCCAGTCGTCGTCCTCGTCTGACAGTGTACCTGGCCTGCAGCAGCTGCAAGGAGGTGAGGTCCCGCACAAAACCTGGATTTAATTGGAGCTTCCAGCAGTCATGTATGGGAAATGGCCGGATAGAAGCCAAGCAACTTAACCATTCGGGAAGTGCTTCCAGATTCCTGCACAAGTAAAGCTCTAAGTGTTCGGAAATCATGATTCAATGCAGACGCAAAATGAAGTCTGCAAATCAAAGTTGAACAAGAATACGTCTACTATAGTACGAAGTAACTATTTGCAGAGAAAGGTTTGAAAAATTTATCTCCATCTCCTATATAGTTGTAAGCAAATAATAACGAAGAGAAATCTCAAGTTAAATATCATAAACAAACTCGTGATTTCACGGCTAATACAACAGTTGATCAGATTTCAAAAGAGAGGATAAAAAAAAACCTCTTTGAATGCAAAGGGAAAGCAGAAAGCCGGGAGGATATCTTAAGAGGTATCACCAGGGCGGATGTCAACGGAGGGTATATGTCGGAGCATGGCCCAGTCCTCCTCATCAGGATTTCGGAATCTTTCAGTTACCAACGGACATTCCCTCACCTCCAGCAGCTGCAAGGAGGTGAGGTCCCGCAATATACCTACATTTAATTGGAGATTCTTGCAGCATATTATCCGCAGTGATCGGAGAGAAGACAAGCAACTTATCCATTCGGAGAGGGATGTAAGAGTCCATAACCGCTCAATTGTTAAGTTTTCAAGGGAAGTCAAATGTCTGATTCCTTTGGGGATGGTTTGTATCATCAAATTAAATAATTCCAGGGACCGGAGTCTTCTCCCAATGGATCTCCATGGCATCCCATCATCATCATAGTCCACATCACCATCATCTTCTTTTGTTGAAACCGAGAATGTCAACTTAGGGAGATACATTAATCGGAGTGAATCCAATGCTGTTAGATGCTCCCACCCGAGTCCATCGAGAGACCTCAACTTATTACATCCCTCAACTGTAAGGCTCCGTAGGGAATGACAGCCCTTGAATGTCTCTGCAAGTTCTGAGATACTCTCTATCTCATGGTTTCCAAATATACGAATGCTAGTTAGACCTTCCGTGGTCAACAGTTTCAGGTAATCAAGGTTGTCTACTTGCACCTCCCTTAATCTGATTGAATCGTTCTCCTGACTCAAACTCGTGATCCATAATTCTTTGCTCACAGCATCCAATTTCAGCTTTTCTAGGCTTATACAAGCAGGAAATGACGTCAGTTTTTTACACACAGAAATGTCCAATTTCGAGAGCCGGGAAAAGCAAGGCTGTACATGATTGTTGAAATCTACATCTTCCCCTCTCCACCATCCTCTCAACTCACTCAGATGTGAAATTTTAAGTTTCTCAAGGGATGGAAAAAACACTTCTCTACTACTGCCATTATGGGTTGAATCCTCTATGTACTCCAATTTATCCAAAGAATCTAATGACAGTGACTTGAGATGAGTTAGTTTGCTCAAAGATGGCAAATGCAATAAGTTGGGATATTGGAAAAGCTCAAAATGGACCAGATTCGGAAGAAAGGTGGCCCAATTACCTACTTTTCCCGCTCCCCACCAACTAGATGGAAGTGTAGCTCCTTCGTATACTGACAAATTGAGTTGCTTTAAGGAAGGAGGTGGCTCAAGTTTTTCTAGCAAAGTTTCATGGTTTCCATCACCTGGCAGCCATATCTCTAGTACCTCGAGATGGTCCATGCTTCTCAAATATCCTCCCCTACATTCCACGGTACCCATGAAATCATGGGTAATTAAAATATTAAAGCTTCCTCTCAGGTTTTTAAATGCTAGTAGTTTTTCAAGCTCCCCAATGGAACTTTCTTCATTCACAACAAACCTGGTAAGAACACATAGGCAACTCAGTTTGTCTAGATCTGAAGGCATGTGCCCCAACTCAAAACAGTAATATGTATCCAAGTGCCTCAGATTTGCCAACTTGGCCAAACCCTTTGGCAGCTCTCTCAAACGTGAGCAACACCTTAGATTTAAGGTTTGAAGATTATAAAGTTTTGTAACTGAATCAGGAAGCACCAGTAGACGCTTATTGTAAGATAGATCAAGATACCTTAAATGCAATAGTTTACCAATTGAGTTTGGTAAGGACCGGATGTCTAGGTCATGCAGATCTAGTGTCCTAAGAAACTTCCAATTTTCTACGAGTTTAGCTACCTGAAAGTTAATTTCAAACCCATCTCGAACATAAGAGCGCATCTTACACTTCGAGAAAACACTTCCTTTACATTTACTTCCTATGTGAAATAAGTGATGAGCTTCATCTCCAAAGTTGGTTTGGATAGAACTTACTGACACAACACCTTTTCCAGCTACCTTTTGAGCAACATCGTGAATCAAGTCATGGATTTTGAATGATTTAACCCCTCCAATTTCATTCTTCTCTACATCTTGAAAAAAACATCTTCGTAGCAAGATTGAAATATACTCCTCCCCAGCATCTTCCAGGCTCTGACCCACATCCAAGGGAACTATGTATCCTTGTGCCATCCAAAGCCTAATAAAATTTTCCTTGTTAATTCTGAAATCTTTGGGGAACAATGCGCAATAGGTAAAGCAAGTCTTTAGTGGCGATTCAAGGTTATCATAGCTAAGTTTCAGTATGGACATAACCTTATTATCTCCATCTTTAAGCTTGGCTAATCCGCATTCTTGAAATAATCTCCATTTACTTTCATTCTGACCATATAAAAGTGTTCCCACAACTCTAATAGCGAGAGGAACATTACAGCATTGTTCAACAATCTTCTTGCCAAGTGTAATTAATTCAGCATAATTCACATCTTGGCTATCTTTTTCCCCAAATGCGGTCATCTCAAATAAACGCCATGAATTTTCAGGAGACAATCCTTTTAGCTCATATATATGTTCCTCATCAACAACCGTACCAGTCCTCTCAGAACGGGTGGTTACCAAAACCTTACATCCTGCTCCACCCCTCATTAGGAATTTTCTTAAACCAAGCCACTTCTCACGATCTTCATTCCATACATCATCTAAAACTATCAAGTACCTCTTCCCTCCAAGAAGGCCTAGAAGTTTCCTCTGTACCAAATCCATTGTAAAACCATCATGCTTCTCATGAGACACCGATTCAAGAATCTTAGTAAGAATTGTTTTCACGTCAAATTCCTCCCCATTGTCATCAGACACACATGTCCATAACCTCAGGGGAAACTCGGTCTTAACTCTGTCATCATTAAACACAAGTTGGGCAAGCGTAGTTTTCCCCAACCCCCCGACCCCCACTATAGAGAAGAAAGAAACTCTATCTCGGGAGCCAGAATCTAAAAGCATATGGACAACCTTATTTAGATCACCTTCTCTCCCGACAACCTCATCCGAATACACATAAGAACAAGTCTCCTCCCTTCTGTGCCTAATAGACTGGGAGTCAACTGCAAACCCAAATGTGTTATGATTACTAGCAATACCATCCAGTTGCTTCCTAACTTTCTTTACCCCTCGAGTAATAGAATACGCGACACTTAAAATATTTTTCTTAGATGAAAAGAAGTCCCGTACCTTTTCAAATAGTTTACGGTCCTTGCTGTGTTGTTTAAGCTCAGCTAGAGTACGAAACTCATCGAACAAATCATCAGCGTCATAAACAGCATCCTTGAGCTTTTGAATATAGTCTTCTGCTTCGAGGGAGAGTTGATCCTTAGACTCGGCGTCAAGGAGGACTAGCCTGATGGTGGTGATGGTGTTTTTGAGGTTGTCAAGCTCAGATTCATAGCCCCATATTGAGCAAACCTCTTTGATGGCCTTAGACCCTACCACTTCAATCAGCTTTGCTACAAGAGTGTTCCCGATTTCGGCCATCGTTTTTCAAAGTAATGGAAGTTGTGCTTCGAGCGCTAATCATGGAAGATGATTACTTGACTAGCATATATATGAGAGTACAAAGCTAAAATATGTGGCCATAATTGTTTAGCAATCCAAAGTACAGTTGACTAGCATATATATCAGTCAATCTTTATTCATTTCCACAAATTGGAATTAGAGGCATGAAAAATTTACATTTACGTTGTTAACAATTAGAGGCATCAAAATGAAAAAAAGGGTTTAACCCATTGATACAGGCTCAGTTATCGACTTTCCCTAAACTCTAAATGAAGTACACACCCCACTCCGAATCTCTTCAAAGAAAAGTCTTAGCCTCGTAGAAAACTCAAAATAAAAACAACGGGTTTTTCTCATTGGTACCGCTCAACTCTCGACTTTTCTACACTGTACGTCTATTTTTTTCTTCAATTCACACTCGTATCTCTCAACTCTATTCATGAGTCTCAATCGTGACTACCGCAACCAATTTTCTGTCACTTTTAACATGAATTAACTCCGACATTATGATCTAAGTTCATTGTGATCTAAGTTTAACTCCTTAACCAAAGTAGTGTAAACAACGGCCTCTGATTAAAACGGCTCAAATACCACCCTACTTGAACAGATGAGACAAGCTTTTTATTAGTTCCGTAACATTCTGCTTTTGTCTCATCTATCATATTCGACCCATTTTAAATTGTCGAAAACTATAGGAATCTTCCTAATAGAACTAGTATACCAAGCACATTCATCGAGTATTTTAATTTCTTAGTTCAAGTAATCAAGGAGCCATTGACTTCCTAATCCTTGACTTGAAAAGGTATCAAACAATTAGACAACGAATTAATCTTGTCTAATACCATCTTAAGCTTGAGTTCGGATCCTCTATCCCATTTCCGTGTCCCATCTTTAGTACCACAACTGCACAACCTCTTCATTCGACACTTAATCATTAATCATTAGCAAATATTTTGCAAATGTTATAAGCATTGCGAGACATATAATGGGACACGAAAATGAGACAGAGAATCCGCTCTTACAACATAAATCACATAGAATGAAAGAAGTCGTCTTAAACTTAAGACGGATTTAGATGAGATTTAGTGTTAGGCACCAACTAACATGCAGTAACTAATTATTGTCAAAATTAAATTAAAATTGCATAATCACACATTTTAATGCGTTTACGAACATTAAAATATTGCTGAAAATAAAATAACAAAGAATTTAAGTACAAATTTTAACAGAAGAACTGAACAACAGTAAAAAAAAAAATAGGTAAGAAAAACCTGTAATTGAAACGGAATGCTCTGTGATTAATTCCGCAGGAAATTCGTGAAATCAAAAGTGCAAAAATGTCTTGTTTATGGATAGGAATCAGAATCTCTTCCATTGTTCCCCCTTGTTTTTCAGATACTACATTTCTGAAGCCCAAGATTAATTGCCACACAAAAGTCCTCAACTTTCATGACCAAGTAATATTAACATCGGAGCCCGAGAATAACTCGGAAAAGCCCATTGTGTCTTAAACTACAAACCCATTATTGCAATGGGAAATGGGGAACGTTTGTTTAAGACACAATGCCTATGAATCACTCCCATCATAAACTCCACCGGCTTTGAGATTGAGAGTCGTATCTCCCGCTGACATTGCTGATAGGCATAGGCAGGCCTCGTCCGCCCATCATATTGATGTTGTTGTTAAGGGGCTCTTTAATGTAGACGTGTGGCACCTTACGGGGTTTTATGGGTGGTCTCATAATGAGGAGAAGTGGAAGTCTTGGCAGCTAATGAGGGATTTAAAAGATATGTCGCCTTTGCCGTGGGTAGTAATTGGTGATTTCAACCAAATTTTATTAGGCATAGCGGAAAATGATGGGGAAAACAGAAAAATAAGCGGGTGTGTGTTTTCGCTTTACAGCATTAGTCGTCATAATTTCAGCATCAAACTTGGTTCTTAGGTATAGAATACATTCTGACATGCCTAATACAGCCTACTAAAATGAGCATGTTTCGCCTAAGACGGTGTTAAGCTAAATTTGTGTGAGGTCAGTCATATAGACTTACGGTCACCCGAACCCAACCTTATGCAACCCCACCCCCTCGTTTTCCACTCAATCACCAACATGGCAACAGCGTATGTGATATCCCACCCCGGCCACACCATCAGACTTGACTGTCCACCTCGACGCTAACATACCCTTTATTACCTAGGCTATTATTGAGAAGAATGGTTGATATTAAAGGAACTGATGATATCATTCACACTGCAAAAGCTTCACGTTCTATATACTAACTTAAGACATAGATTAATCAAGTTGCAAAACCAAGTAAATCCCCACATCACATAACATTTATTAAGAAAAAAACAGTGTGTCCAATGAAACAATTACAGGAAGCATGTTAAGTCAAATACCATAAACAAACTCGTGATTTTCACGAATAATAAAACTTGTTGACTAGATTACAAAAGAGAGGGGAAAAAAAAAAAAACTCTTGGAACTGCAATGGGAAAGCAGAATGCAGAGAGGATATCTTGATTAGGTATCTTGCAAAGCATCATAGATTAAAATCACCTGGCCGGATGTCAACAGAGGGTATATGTCGGAGCTTGGCCCAGTCCTCCTCATCTGGATTTCGGAATCTTTCAGTTACCAACGGACATTCCCTCACCTCCAGCAGCTGCAAGGAGGTAAGGTCCCGCAATATGCCTACATTTAGTTGGAGTTTCAAACAGCTTGTAATGCGCAGGGATCGGAGAGAAGACAAGCAACTTATCCATTCAGGGAGGGATCTAAGATGCCATAACCGGTCAATTGTTAGGTTTTCAAGGGAAGTTAAATGTCTGATACCTTTAGGTATGGTCTTCATGTAAAAACATGATAATTCCAAGGATCGGAGACTCCTCCCAATGGATCTCCATGGCATCCCATCATTATCATCATCATCATCATCATCATCATCATTGTCACCATTATCATCATCATTGGCATCATCATCATCGGCATCGGCATCGTCATCATCGTCATCATCATCATCATCATCATCTTCATCTTCTTCTTCTTTTGTTGAAATCGAGAATGTCAACTTGGGGAGAAACATTAACAGTAGTGAATCCAAAGCTGTTAGATGCTCCCACCCTACTCCGTTGAGAGATCTCAAGTTACTACAATTCCTAATTGCCAGGCTCCGTAGGGAACGACAGCCCTTGAATGTCTCCGCAAGTTGTGACAAACTCTCTATGTCATCATTTCCAGTTATAAGAATGCTAGTTAGACCTTCCGTGGTCAACATTATTAGGTAATCAAGGTTGTCTACTTGCACCTCCCTTAATTTAATCGAATCTTTCTCCTGACCAAAACTCGTGATCCATAATTCTTTGTTCACAACATTCAATTTCAGCGTTTCTAGACTTATACAAGCAGGAAATGATGTCAGTTTTTCACACGCAACAATTTCCAACTTGGAGAGCCGGGAAAAGCAAGGCCGTACATGATTGTTGCAGTCTATATCTTCCCCTCTCCACCATCCTCGCAACTCACTGGCAAATGTTATTTTAAGTTCCTCAAGGGATGGAAAAAACACTTCTGTATTACTACCATAATGGCTTGAATCCTCTATGTACTCCAATTTAAACAAAAGATCAAGTGACAGTGACTTGAGATGGAGTAGTTTGCTCAATGAAGGCAAATGCAGCACATTGGGAAAACTGAAAAGCACAATATGGACAAGATTTGGAAGAAAGGTGGCCCAATTATTTACTTTTCCAGCTCCCCACCACCTTGATGGAAGTTTAGCTCCATTGTAAACAGACAAATCTAGTTGCTTTAAAGAAGGAGGTGGCTCGAGATTTTCTAGCAAAGCTTCATGGTTTCCATCACCTTCCATCCATATTTCTAGTGCCTCCAGATGGTTCATGCTTCTCAGATATCCTCCCCTACATTCCACAGTACCCGTGATTGTGTGGTTGAATAAAATTGTTAAGCTGCCTCTTAGGTTCTTCAATGCTAGTAGATTTTCTAGCTCCCCAATGGAACTTGCTTCGCCCACCACAAAGTTGGTAAGAACACATAGGAACCTTAGTTTGTCTAGACCTGAAGGCATATGACTCAACTTAGAGCACCAAGATATATCCAAGTGCCTCAGATTTGCCAATCTGGCCAAACGTTTGGGCAACTCTTTCAAACCTTGGCACCTCTTTAGATTTAAGGTTTGCAGATTATACAGCTTTGTAACTGAATCAGGTAGCGCCGTTAGACGCTCATTCTGAGATAGATCAAGAAACCTTAAATGCAATAATTTACCAATCGAATTTGGTAAAGTCTGGATGTCAAGGTCATGCAGATCTAATGTCCTAAGAAACTTCCAATTTTCAACCAGTTGAGCCACCTGAAAGTTGATTTCAAACCCATCTCGAACATAAGAGCGGATCTTACACTTCGAGAAAATACTTCCTTTACATTTACTTCCTATGTGAAATAAGTGATGAGCTTCATCTCCTAAATCGGCTTCAATAGACCTTACTCCCACAACACCTTTTCCTGCTACCTTTTGAGCAACATCGTGAATCAAGTCATGGATTTTAAATGATTTAACCCCACCAAGATTATTCCTTTCTACATCTTGAAAAAAACATCTTCGTAGCAAGACTGAAATGTACTCCTCCCCAGCATCTTCCAGGCTCTGACCCACATTAAATGGAACTATGTATCCTTGTGCCATCCAAAGCCTAATCAACTTCTCCTTGTTTATTTTAAAATCCTTGGGGAACAATGCACAATAGGTAAAGCAAGTCTTTAATGGTGATTCAAGATTATCATAACTAAATTTCAGTATGGACATGATCTTATTATCTCCACCATTAAGCTTGGCTAATCCGCGTTCTCGAAACAATCTCCACTTACTTTCATTTTGACCATATAAAAGAGTTCCGACAACTTTAATAGCAAGAGGAACATTACAGCATTGTTCAACAATCTCCTTGCCAAGCTTAATCAATTCAGAAGAAATGACATCTTGTCTGTCTTTTTCTCCGAATGCTGTCATCTGGAATAAACGCCATGAATTTTCAGGAGATAGTCCTCCGAGCTCATAATTATAAATCTCATCAACAACCATTGCCGTGCTTTTAGAACGGGTGGTTACCAAAACCCTACTTCCTGCTCCACCACCCATTAAAAATTTTCTTAAACCAAGCCATTTCTCACGATTTTCATTCCATACATCATCTAGAACTATTAAATACTTCTTTCCTCCAAGAAAACCTAGAAGTTTCCTCTGTACCAAATCCATTGTAAGACCATCATGCTTGTCACTAGACGCGGATTCTAGAATCCTAGCTAGAATGGTTTTCACGTCAAAATCGTCCGCGTTTTCATCAGACACGCATGTCCATAACCTCAAGGGAAACTCGGTCCTAACTCTCTCATCATTAAACACAAGTTGGGCAAGTGTAGTTTTCCCCAACCCTCCAACTCCCACTATAGAGAGGAAAGAAACACTATCTTGTGAATCAGAGTCTAAAAGCATATGGACAACCCTATTGAGATCACATTCTCTCCCGACAACCTCATCCAAATACACATAAGAACAAGTCTCCTCCCTTCTCTCCCTAATAGGTTGGGAGTCAACGCTAAATCCAAATGTGTTATGATTACTAGCAATCGCACCCAATTGCTTCCTAATTTTTTTTACTCCTCGAGACATAGAGTATGCGACACTAAGGGTATTTTTCTTAGAAAAGAAGTCGCGTACCTTTTCAGATAGTTTATTGTCATTGTTGTGCTGCTTAAGCTCAACTAGAGTTTGAAACTCGTCAAACAAATCATCAGCATCATAAACAGCATCATTGAGCTTTTGAATATAGTCTTGTGCTTTGTGGGAAAGTTGATCCTTAGACTCGGCATCAAGGAGGACTTTCCTGATGGTGGTGATGGTGTCTTTGAGGTCGTCAAGCTCAGATTCATAACCCCATATTGAGCAAATCTCTCTGATGGCCTCAGACCCCACCACTTCAATCAGCTTTCCTGCAAGACTGATCCCGATTTCAGCCATTGTTATTCAAAGTAATGAATGTTGTGGATGTGTGTACAGGGATGATTTGAGTAATAATATATTTCAGAGTAGTGAATTGATATCTCGATCTTAACCCAAATGAGTTCTTAAATAATGGCAGAGATAAGATTATGACGAATTAAAAATGCATGGGACTATCCAAGCTGGTGAGATCCGACAAACGAGTACAGTATAGGCTTTATAAAATACAAATACAGCTCTTTAAAACTGACAGTTTTCAGGGCATCTTCCTAAGCATCTAGATATTCATTTATTATTTGAATTATTGAATCATTGATTGAATTCAGACCCTCAGCAGCAGATATTTAATTGATATTTAGTTGGTTGCTGTTGACTTATTGAGGATCTGTGAAAAGCATGTAGCATTTATCAGGAGCTCATGTTGCAGTTTTTTTCAACTCTCTTGCATTTATGCATCCTCCGTCTTAATCATTTGTTTAACACTAGTACACTACCTATAGTCTATAGATTGGTATTTGATACTCCCTCCATCCCAATCATTTGTTTACCTTTGATTAAAATACCCCTACTGGTCAATTATACTTAGTTACAAGTAATCAGGGACCCATTGACTTCCTAATCTTTGTGGACTTTAAAAGGCACTCCCACTATTCCCGTCAATTCTTCACGTTTCAGTCATTTCTTTACGTTTCCGTTTATTAAGTACTGTGCAAATTGCCTTTTCACTTCCTGTGAAAGTTGCTTCTTCTGCTTTTCTATTTCTTAAAGCATGTAAACAAACGTAAACAATTGACCGGAACAGAAGGAGCATCAAATTAAACAATTAGGGAGCAATTAATACGAAATAACAATTTAATTAGTACCTGAATATCTCTACAGAAACTAATAAAAATTAAAATGTTGATGAAATCAAAATTCAAAATTCCTTAACAAAATAATTGCACAAGAGGAAAGGATGAGCACATTCATTAAGTAATCAGGGAACCATTGACTTCCTGATCCTTTGACTTGAAATGGTATTAAACAATCAGACAGCGAGTGTCTAAGACCGTCTTAAGCTTACAACATAGCTAGCATGAATCCTATGTTGCTCGGACACTCGGACATTTCATTACACCAAAAGCATGAATCTTTTTCATAAAATAGACGAATTTGACACTTGGCTACGCACCCGTGTGTTGGATAATTGTAACCGAGTCCGAGCAACATAAAATGAATCACAGAGAATGAAAATAAATCGTCTTAAACTGAGCTATATAAATTAAAAATTGCATAATCAACCATGTTAATTCGTTTATCAGAATTAAAATATTGATGAAATTACGATTCTACTAAAAAAAATTAAAATTTTAACAGAAGAATTGAACAACAGGAAAGAATGAGTTAGAAAAAAACTGTTAAAAGTCTGTAGGCCGGATTCCCCAATTTCTTACAGTAGTGGCATCTTGTTTTTACTGCAGTTTATGAAGCTGTGTGAGGGGAGTAACAAAAAGTTGCTTATGGTTGGTTGGTCAGTCTTATACTCTTATATGGCAAACATGTCATTCGATTCGGGTTTGGATTGGGTTAAATTGAATTTGGGTTGGGTTCATTTCGGCCAACTGGGTTGTAGTATTTCGGTAAGATACAAATTAATTCAGGTTTTATATCAGTTCAACTAAGTTTTTTTTTTAAGGGTTTTTTGTCAGAAACTACCTTTTATTTAGGGTCATTTGTGAACAACTACCTTTCATTTTATTTTTGGCTTTCAACTACCCTTCATTTCTTCATTTTGCGAAAGACTACCAAAAATCTACTTCCGGCGAAAAAAAGTCAACTTTCCGGCATTGACTTACCATTTCATGTTGAATCTAACTCTTTACTTCATAACCCTAATAATCGATGATAAAGATTGATTAAACCCGACATTAATCACCTCAATTTGTCTATCTCTTACCCGAATCAAAGTCCTAATCACCGAAACAAAATCATCATTGATATTAATCTTAACATGCTAAATAATTCTTCAACAATAATGATCTATTATGGACTTGTTGGCAAAATTAACTCCTACTGTTAATTATTCGAAAATAATCATGGATTCACTCGTAGGCTCACTTGTGTGCGACTATCTCATTAGTTTTCGTATACCCACCATCTTACCATGAAGAGAGAAAGAAGGCACTTTAATATGACTTAGATGGACAGTAGGTTGATGAATCATGAGTAGTCTATAAGGTTGTTGAAATGTAAGGGTGAAGGTGAAAGTGGTAGTAAAGGTGATGACGGAGACGGAGATGGAGATTGAGATGGTTGATGCGTTGATATTGCTTTAAACAAACTTTTGATAAGGTGTTGGGCATGGAGAGGAGCTTTTTCGGATTTTGTTGGGTGAACAAAGGGAGAAATATGGGTTATATGTGTGAAAAAGGGAGAAAAGAGCAAGTCAACGCCGGAAAGTTGATTTTTGTTCGCCGGAAGTGGATTTTTGGTAGTCTTTCGCAAAATGAAGAAATAAAAGGTAGTTGAAAGCCAAAAATAAAATGAAAGGTAGTTGTTCACAAATGGTCCTAAATAGAAGGTAGTTTCTGACAAAAAACCCTTTTTTTAATTCAAAATGTCATGGTTAATTACTCCCTCTGTCCCGGTCATTTGTTGTCCTTTTTCATTTTTGGGTGTCTCAGTCATTTGTTGTCCTTTCTATTTTAAGAATGAACTTGATGAGTAATTTGATCATTCACACTCAATTTGTTCCACTTGTCATTTAGTTATTGGCCCTCTCCTCTTTCCTTGGTCGTTGTGCCAAAAGCAAAGGACAACAAAAGACCGGGACGGAGGGAGTATTAAATAATGAATCAATGAAAAAACTCTTATATTGAGACTAATCGCCTCGAATATCCCAGCCTGAAACCCTACTCGCACCTAGAGCTGACCATCAACATGGGCTGAACGAACCCGACCCGGTACGGACTCGGCCCGCCTTGGCCCATTATTTTATCCGGCCAGCCTTGGCCCGGGCTTCGCCGGGGTCCTAAAATTCCAGTCCGGCCCGCCCTTGGCTCGCCATTTTAGCAAAAATAATAAAATAAATTGGTAAGGCCCGCCAGCCCGCCCCGCCCTTGGCCCAGATCAAGCATATCCCAGCTCAGCCCGCCCCGACCTTGCCTTCGCATGGCCCGGGTCTGACCAGGAGAGCCCGATCCGCCCCCTGGCCAGCCCGACCGTCCCTAGCCCGACCCGAATACAAGTCTACTTGCACCCAAATTGAGGACTCTAATTTGACCCGAAATCCTAATTGACCCGATCTTGTTCAACTCACTCGAATGTTATACGGACCGTTATCCTCAAAAAACTTGATAACAACCTACCCAAAATTAACCCGAATTCGAGATGACCAAACCCGACCTAATCCTACCCGAACTAACACGACCTAATATCCACGTATCTCCATTTAAAGTTTTTTAGCCATTAAACTAAGACATCTTTAATTGCTTGTTAAATAACGGATAATATAGAATTCCTTAGTCAGCCATATCATTCATCAAACTTATTCAAACCTAATGGATATTGTCATTGGAGACACAAATTCCTTAGTCAGCCAGGTTTTATTATTCACATGCATTTCCAATTTTCCAATTATGCTAGTGTTGGTCAAAACTCAAACACAAAACTATCACTTGTCCTAGGCCAAGACTACCACATTGTGACAAATTTTGTAGAATTTTCGATGGTTTATCGATTGCATCAATACAATCTGATATCCCAATTAAAACCAATATGTATCGTGCCAGAAAGGTTATCTCTTGCATGCAAATGTCACAGAACTCTGGAATTGTGAGCATCTGGCATATAGTATACAAATAACAAATGTCCCATAGACTGGGCTTCACTTCTTTACATTAGCCATGAAAACATCAAAGTTTCAGCAAAATGTACAAAATCATGGGGCAAACTCCCTTGTTTTTCAGATAATACATTTCTGAAGCCCAAGATTAATTGCCACACAAAGTCCTCAACTTTCATGACCAAGTAATATTAACATCGGAGCCCGAGAATTACTCGGAAAAGCCCATTATGTCTTAAACTATATAACCCATCATTGCAATGGGAAATGGGGATGATTATCTCTTACCCAGGGATGATGGGAGTAATTCATTGGAGTTTCACCATAGAGAGAGAAACCGACACTCGGTTCATAAACTCCACCGGGTGGTATGAATCTCGGCAAGTTTCTTTGAGAGTCGAATCTCCCGCTGCCATTGGTGATAGGCAGAGGCAAGCCTGGTGGTAGAGGGTGGTGGGGCTGAAATGGAGTATGATGGAATTGGAGCCAGCCATGCGGGTGAAGCCCGCTACCGGCGGGATGTTGATGGTTCACCATTGGGGTCATTGTGCTCATGATTCCTAGGCTTGGCCTACATCATTAGATTAACATTAATAAAATCAGGATACAGAACATGGGCAAAGATAGCAGTATTCCAGTGCATATAAATTTCCCATAAAATCTTCAAAATTGATTACTGATGCGTAGCATCAAAACAATTTTAGGTTGCCATTAAAAAATATAATGGTAAGACGTATACGAGACTGTCTCACTGTGAGATAAATAAACAGTTATAAATACTCTTAATAGTAAATAATAGTAATAGATATCTCACATTTAATTATGAGTGTTTCGGACCATCTCGCACTGAAATGGTCTCATACAAGAATTTGGGAAGAAACTACGGACACAAACGTTTTGCAAGTCACGTGCTAAACTAATTCTCTAAATGAAGATGTCTATACATCAAAAACAACTTGTTCCTTGACTTCCTTCTCAAAAGATTTGTCGTTTGTTTGGACACAAGCTGTGGGGTAGAGGGGAGAGGTCATCTTCCATCCGAAGCATTCATATGTTGGAAGGATTTTAATTTCACTCATAAGAAAATAGATTCTCATATAACCTCCGCTCCATTTTCCTATAACCAAATTACTAGCCAAACAATAGAGATATTGTCTCTGTCCCATTCTTTGCCCTTTGTCCAAACTCCAAACACGGGCTTGGGAGTAGGACAACAGCTGGGACGGTAAACACATTTTAGTACGGAGAACCTTGCTTCAGAACAAAAATCAGGCAAGGCATAGCGGAAAAGGATTGAGAAAACAAAAAATAAGCAAGGAGAAAAGCAACAATTGTTGAATCACGTGGACTGTCTACTGAGAAAACAAAAATCAGGCAAGAAAAAGTTAGCAGTATTCCAGTGCATATAAATTTCCCATAAAATCTTCAAAACTGATTACTGATTACTCGATGAGTAGCATTAAAGCAATTTTATGCTGCCATTAAAAAATACTCGTATAATGGTAAGACGTGGACTGTCTCACTCTAAGACAAACATAAACAGCCATTAATACTCTTAATAGTATATAATAGATATCTCACATTTATTTATGAGTGATTAGGACCATCTCACACTGAAATTGTCTCGTACAAGAATTTGGCAGAAAACTACGGACACAGACGTTTTGCAAGTCACATGTTAAACTAATTCTCTATATGAAGATGTCTATAAATTTTGAGCAAACTTGTTCCTTGACTTCCTTTTAAAAAGATTTGTCCTTTGTTTGGACACAAGCTTTGGGGAAAAGAAAATGTATTCTCTATATGAAGATGTATTCATGTTCCTTCCGAATCTGATATCCCAATTAAAACCAATAAGTATGTTGGAAGGATTTTAATTTCACTCATAAGGAAAAGAAAATGTAACCAAAAAAGTGAAAAAACAGATACTGTCTCCGTCCCATTCTTTGCCCTTCCTTTGAGCGAACACGGGCTTGGGACTAGGACAGAAGCAGGAAACGTAAGCACATTTTACTATGGAGTAGTTGGCTAATTTAGCATATCCTTACTTTTTCGTGAACCTTGCTTCAGAACAAAACTCAGGCATGCATAGCGGAAAAGGATGGGAAAAAAAAAAAACAAAAAAAACAAAAAAAAAATGCAGGGAGAAAAGCAACAACTGTTAATCACGTGCGTGTTTTCGCTTCTCAGCAGAAGTAGTCATAATTTCAGCATCAAACTTGGTTCTTAGGTATAGAAAGCATTATGACATGCCTAATACAGCATACTAAAATGAGCATGTTTCGTCTAAGACGGTTTTACGCTAAATTTGTGTGAGGTCACTTGGTTATTCACATTAAAGTCATTAGACTTACCGTTCCCCTATCCCAACCTTATGTAACCCCACCCCCTTGTTTTCCAGTCAATCACCAACACCATATGCCACCCTGGCCATCACCATCAGACTTAAATGTCCATCTCGACGCTAACATACCCTTGAATTACCTAGGCTATTGAGAAGAATGGTTGAGGTCGAAGAAGCTCACATAAGTAATTTAAAGCATTGATGATATTATTCACACTGCAAAAGCAATTTTCGGAAGCTAAAAACCCACAGTTAAGAGTTGTTTTTAGAATGGACAGTCATGTTTCCAGTTGCGTACAAGTGACTAAGTGAGGCCAGTGTGTGCTGGACGACTTGTCTCGGCGCTTTACGGCTTGGGGAGTCACCTCTTTACCATGCTGTCCTAAACATCTAGAGAAAAAAACAACCTTGGCTACCATAGCAAGTTCACAACAATTGTTTGCTTATAGAGAGGATTTACCAGCTTTGGAGACGACGACAACGTCGGAGAGGATCTACCAGCTTTGGTCTGGCGACAGAGGGTGGGGAGGGATATCAATTTTCATTTTTGGTTTGTCCAAAAATAACTGGTCAATTACTCAGTTCCTATACACAATAGATGAGAATGGCAGTATTCTCACTTTACCCTCATTAAAAATAAGCAAACAGGAAGAGATCATACGGAAGAGGGACAAGTCCATTGATTACAAAGTGGCACTTGGGGTATTTCACGGTCATTTTCACTTCAAATCCTAGAAAATGAGCTCAAACCAGCAGTTATCAATTTTACTAGGGTTCAAAGAGCTACAGAGTATCAAATTTTATGCAAGATGGATACTTGTAATATGTTTATGCAACACAAATGTCTAAGAGACAAAAATAAAAACCATATCTCAAGATAGTCGTGCAACCAAAATTTAGAGTTATAGGACAAATATCATAGGCATAATATATAGGAACATAAATTTTCTCTTTTTTCCAATTTTTTTTATCATCGGGGTGACACAAGGATATATGGGCATATGGCGTGCAGAAACTAAAGACTGCTAAAAAATAGCAAAGCACGCACTACATAAAGTATACTAGTGTAGATACTTACTCAGGGGATGGATGCACTTGTGTTAATCCGCGAAATGGACAGATGTGAACTCTGTAGGGCTGCACAAACAAGGAAGAGGAAATATCAAAGGGTGACGAGTATACAGGTCATTTAGAAGAAAAATCATCAGTATATTAAATCTACGAGAGTAACTACATCTGAAACACAGCATGCCGTCCCACATCAAAGGAAGCAAATCAGACGGGGAACGACAAAATAGAAGTTCTGAAGACACGGACACACAATAAACGGAGGAATTCATAAGAAATAATTGCATGCGTGACGAGTATAATAAAGGAATCAGAAGACTAAAAAAGCAAGAAAATATTTTTATGACAAGTAGGTAATAAAAACGGTATACGTACAAAAAGACGGCATCTTAATCAAGGATATCTTCGCATATTATACAGCACAAGGAGTATTTAACCATTATAACCTAAAAGATACTTAGTGAATACAAAAAACATGGGACAGACTAATTGAAACAGAAGTACGAGTTTCCTGAACATAATTACTAAGATGCAAATAACTGATAAATTGGTTAATACCCACTAAATTTTACGAAGTATATATAGACAAAAAGTATTTTATACACATATTTAAAAAGTGCTGCAATGCTAATTTTTCTATGTCAAATTTTTTTCCCCCTTGAAACACCAAAATGTTTTTCAAATTTTATCACAAATGACACGCAAAAGAAAATATCCATGTCAAGGTTTCAAACGGGGAAAGGTGACAAGAGCCAGTGCCAGCAAGATATAGGGCAAAGGCAGTGGTGCAGTCGAAAGACTATGAGATCACTTTTAATTAAGTTGTAATACATTTCTTTTATTTATGGGATCTTAAGGTCATAAAATTTCCAAATCAAACAGATTCAACAAGCAAAACATCAGCTGTCCAAATAAATACGGGGCCTCATTAACTATATAATGGCTACGCCACTGGGTAAAGCCGGGTGCCTCATGCACAAGAGGCGCCCTATTTTTTTTATTAAAAAAAAAAAAAAAAAAAAAAAAAAGAGAGAGAAACATGTATTTTCAAAAGAATTTTTTTTGGTAAGAATGCCATTTTCGGAATTTTGAAGACGGCTACCAGGTTAAGAAGTAAAGCTCGGAATAATGCGGCAAAGCGACGAGTATAGTGAAAACTGAAAAGAATTAGGGCAAAAATGTCTGTCGTGCCTCTTATGAGCAAGGTGAGCATGAAGCCCCAGCACGTTTGGTTAACACCTTGCACCATAGCACACTCAAGACATGCTTTTTTAAACTAAAGTCCGTGTCTAAGGTGTAGAGTTAAAGCGTGAACTTAGCAGACAATCTGATTGACTGCTCCCAAGACATCATCGTGACAACCACATTAACTACGGAATTTAGATTTCATATCTATAGAAAGATTTTCCACCTATATTATTTCATCCACAATTAGACTTCACCAAAGTGGCAAAGTAGCTAATCTTATGCAGTAATGCTATAAACCGGATTAAACAAGCCTCATTATATTTGAGCTCCCTCAGTATAATGCTTTAACAATTTTGAGCAAAATTTAATCATCTGAAGAATTTTCATATTAATGATACTTTATAAAATTAATTTCCACCTGCATGGAAACATCAAACAGCTTTCTAAACCGTTGTAGATTTACCATGTCTAGAAGGTTCATTATTGATGAGTTATCACATTTTTTCCCTCTCTCTTCTCATTTAAACAAAATGCAGAGACATGAAACAGCTTTCTAAATCAAAATCCTTATCTCGTGCTAATATTGTACTAGTTTTATCTTATGATTTGTCCTGAAATTATAGCCTTTATTTGCTACTGTGATGCTATTTATATTTTATACGACTAATGTATCGTAGGTGTATCGTAGGCATTCATGAATCCGACCAACAACTAGTGTGGGCTAACAGCTGATGAAAATTATTTTGGATACAAGTTTTCTGTGAGCGGACTAAACAAGTATTACCTCTACAGTCAGTATGCAATTGATTAAAACAAATACAATGGAAGGACAGGGAGTAGTATTCGTCCTAATTCTTAAGTACTTTCTATATAGAGAACATAAAACAGATAATATGGCAACTTTTCTTTCCTAAAAGTTATAACATCTCTTAACGCAGCTTAAACATGTCAAAATATTCTTGTGACTAACTGCCATCATCATGTAAAAAGTAATTACGTCTACATTTAATTTGCAAAAGATGAGAAGTTCATAAATACAACTTGCACTACTAGGTCCTTGTCGGTAATTTTCATATCCTTGAAAGGATGATTTCTTGGCTAGGTAATGCGTCCAACCGTATCTTCATTGAAGATGACAAACTCATAGGTAAAGCATATAGAATACCTCAACGAAACAAACGAAAAGGAGCATCTATAGTTACCATTTCAGCAAAACTGAGGAAAAAGGGGTTAGTTTCAGGGCTTCCATCATCAATGCTTAACTCAGGAGGTGAATTACTCGAACCACTTGCATATAACCATTGACCTTTCTCGATTTTTCGACAATTTGGGCATTGCATTGTTCCCTTCATGTTGAACGCAGAACCGATGCAGTCTGTCATAGATATTGAAATTGTCACAAATTCAGAGAATCGTCAAAAATTGTTGAATCATGAATTCATGACATGATTTGAAGAAAGAAGCAGGTATGTGAAATTGTGAACGACAAAACAAATGATATTCTTCTATGGTTGCATTGTCCATTCTCAAGAACTAACAGATCCACGAGGAGGAAGAAGAGAACTAGGGCAAAAGAAGTAGTTGGATTTTCTTCGTTAATGCCTCCTTAGTTCTAAAATGAGTTCCTTAGAAATTACCAAATAGGCTAAACACACTAAAGATAAAAAATAATTACCTTTATGTTATCTCCCATTGATGATCAATAAATGAATTACTTAGTTATTCTAACTTTCATGCATGTTCATTTGGCTTCAAGTATAATTTAGTCTCCATGTGATGAACCATCTAACTAGCAAAATCAGTTCTTTTAGGATCCAGCAAATGTGCAAAGCTTTAAGAATCTACTGAGCACGACAGCGCTAAATAACAGCAAAATCAAGGATACTACAGGAAAGCAAACAAAGGATATACTTCATTTATAAGGTAGAGACATTCAGCATAGGAGATTATGAAAGGGATAGATGTCAACTTTCTACTCTAGGGGGAGAAGAATAGCAAGTGATATCACAGGAAATCAAACAAAAGATATAGTACTTTGCTAACCACGTAGACATTCAGTACAGGACAAGCAGAAGGGAATAGATGACAACTTTCTACGGACAAAGGATAGCAAGTGGTCCCTTCACAAACGCATCAGGTACATTCCACAATTAAGGATGTGTCAATTGACTAGGGAGGAACACAGGATAAAACAATTGATGCAGGAAGAGAAGAAAGATGTGCAAACTGCCATATCAGTCACCAAAGAACCAAGTTCTTGTTTACTCACTCATTCAGCTACGTAACTTATGATGCATCTTTCTAAAAGTTTATTTTACAATTTAAGATAGAGGTGCATCTTTCTAACAGATCTTATATAGCTCTATCCTCTATCTAGTACTCAATAATCTATATTTATTTGACAATTTAAGATAGAGGCGCATCTTTCGAAAAGTTTATTTTAATGAAATTGGTGATATGAACTCTTAACTGAGATACCATAATATGACACTTTCATGCAAATGTTGCTTTCTACATGACAATCCAAATAACCCATCATCGTTGGCTTCCTTCGCTTCAAAAGCCTAGATCTCCAAAAGTCTCAAAATAACTAATTAAACAGCCCCCTTATAGCAATATATCTTTTCCCTTAGAGCATCAGCACATACTAGCAGTACACTTTAAGGAGGCACAATAAATTCACTTACCGCGAGTTTGTGACTTCGGAGTAAAACCCTAAACCTCCATATAAGTATGAGACATGCGAGTATGTATACCAAATTATCAATTCAAAATCATTTCTAACAAACTTAGCATTAACTACCATCAAGAAGAAAAAGAATGAACGAACTATACAGAAGAATGAATGTTAGCGAAAACCTAAACTGATAGCATCATCACCTAAATACCCCAAAACACAACTATTGGCCTCACTAATTTTTGCTGCAACTCTAGAAATCCACATTCCATAGAACAGAAGCTGCATACTTTCATCTTGTTGGTATAATCTAGGGAGTGCAGGTGTATGCTGCTTACCCTTAAGGCTTTAACCACTGTAAGACTCGTAAATGCTGATGCTAAGATAAATGACACTAACTACGTGAAGTACTGTTCTGGTGTCATCAGCAGATGCAAATGAGAAGAGACAAGAGCTTAGTGATGACTTTTTAAAGGAAATAGCCCTAGTTACATTATTGCATGGGTGTTTTCCCTGCTTAACTGAAGAGCCTGGCATCTTCCGAATTTTGCAACATTACTTTACGTAAAAGATCTAGTAAGATGGCTAAGATCTTACATAGCTGAAAACAAATTAAATTTGGATAAAAATTTCACACATTCTTATCAGACACTACATTCCTGAGATCAACTATCCCTAAAAAGACCGACAACTGAGAATATCTCACAAGTACACATGCAGTCATAAGTATCTTTACATCAAAGCCTGCAAACTTAATTCATTTTAAGCGCTTACCCCCTGCATGACCACAAAAGGCTTCGTTACTCAGTCCTAGCAACGACTACCAGACACGACACACGAGTGCTTGTTACAATCTCACGCGAAGCCTTTCACTGATTTTTTTATATGTTCTTGCCCTAAAATGTAATGTCTTGGTGGCATTTAGAATTTGTGATATTAACATTCATTCATAAGCTATCAAACACAAGTCATCAGCTCCAAAGCCTCTCATAAACCAATGTACAACTGAAATCACACCTGAACCAGTTCTTCTTACATAACGAAGCCGGTGTTCACACATACAAGTGATGCAACTACACTTTAGTACCACAAACCACCTTTCTCCAACATTTCAATAAAAACCTTGCACAAAATAATGCTACTCAAGCAATCAATACTAATTAACCCAAATCATCCACAAAATCAAGCAAAACAAAACAAAGAATCCTAGAATTTCAATTTACTATATACTCCCTCCGCCTCAATCATCTGTTTACCTCTGATTAAAATCCCTCTTCTAATGAATAAAAAAGGTAAACAAATAACCGAGACGAAAATAGTACAAAACACAAATTTATCATCATCATCATCATCAATTCATCACCAGCAAAAATCTCAACTTTACAAACAATTTGCATTACCCAATAACCTCAACATCAATTCATCAACACCAAAAAACTCAAAATTTGCAAAATCAAAAACAAGGGAGCATTAAAAAAAGATTACCAAGATGAAATTCATGGCCACATTGCAATTTAGCAAAAGCTCTTTGTCCACCCTCTATCACCAGATCAAGACATATAGAACAAGCTACACCTGACACTACTTCTTCACCATTCAAATCAATCCCTTTATCACTTTCTTCAATCTTCTCCATTAAAATCACCTTTTTTTCAATCAATTTTAATTAAATTAACACCCAAAGTTCAAATCTTTTTTAATTAATCTTAAAAATTAGCAAATTTAAGACAAACCCAGAAAAACCCACCTCTAGAATTGATTAAAAATGGAATAAAATCCAAATCCCAGCTGTGGATCAAATATCTGGGTATTTTTTCACCCAGAAATGTGATCACACAGACAATTAATACACTTAATTTACTCTGTTTATTTATTTCTTTTTGATTTCTTTGGATTAATAATGATAATCAGGGGAATGTATAATGTATTAATTTGGGAAATTTGGGGAAATTGGTGATGCTTTAGCGGATTGTGGGTTAACTGTAATCTGTATCTAACCACGAGTAACGTTACGTGGTGCGTACATTGCGTGGTGTTGCCTACCCAAGTCTCCCCTATATTATGCCTTTTTTGTTTATTTTATGGAATGGAAAGAAAGAAGATGACATTAAAATGCATTAGGTCTCTCTTACTTGTTACGGGTATGTTTGTGACGGGTCAAGTATCCCTCACATATGTGACAAAAAGTAAAATGCATAGGGAATTACAAATGACTTGTTTTTATCCTTTTATGTGGGTTTTATTTGACCCGTCACAAGCTTATGACGGATATCCACCGTCACAAATGAGAATTTGTGTTAAAATGAAAGGTATATCTGTCGAAAAACGGTATATTTGGTGTATTATATCATCGTATTAGATCTTTTATGTGCAAACTGCCCTCGTTACTTTCACTAGGTAACGGGGTAGCCTATGTGAATCACGTATATCACATCAGCTACCTTTTTGGAATGTATACAAACTCATGTAAGATAGGCTTACACTTCAGTGAAAAAAATCATATTTGTATATGACGAGGATTTTATCTTTTAATTTTTAATTTTTAATTTTTATGAAATGTTTTTTTCTTAGGGAACTATCTCATGAGATACTGAACTACATTAGATGACAATACTTTCAAAGTTAGTGATTTCGCACAAAGATAAGTTGGGTAAATTATTATACACAAATACTCGTGAAAGATTATCACCCAACTCCCAATAATTCATTGAGAGAATTTTTTCATACCTCAGTATCTTTCACGCTTTTATTGTTGATCGTGTGACTCAAAGTGACTCTTTCGTTATTCATAATCAGTTAGTCTCTTTTGTGACGGATATATCCGTTACAAGCATGTGACGGGTCAAGTATTACCCACATGAATAGATAAATGCCTAAGGAATCACAAATAACTTGTCTTTATCTATCCAAGTGGATTTTATTTGACCTGTCACAAGCTTGTGACGAATATTACCCGTCACAAATGAGAATTTGTGATTCACAATAAGGATACCCATTGTCGTCGAGTGCAACCAAATAAAAGAGCATTCATGAGAATTAGAAGGAACGATATCTAAGAGGGATGATAGGGTGCAAGATGAGACATAAGAAAGGACAAAAGATTCGGATCACATGATGTATGAAGTATAAACTATAAAGTATAATAAACAAGGCAATAAGATCATCTCAATGCCCCAAAGGCTCAAATGGCCAAGTTCGTACGCCATGTGATAAGAAAGGCCTACATACGCGAACTTTTACTCGTGCATGGCTACTAATAAAAATTACATCAAAAATTAATTGGCCGACGAAAACCATCTACTTTGTTTCGAATAAAAAATAAAAAGATACAGTAATGAGAAGTCGATACATGTAATTTAGTATTTAACCTCTTTACCGAACAGCCAGCAACAAGTTTTATGCAACCTTTGCTTCTTCGTAGTTGAAGGTCCAACCGGGAAAATCAGACTCGGAGAACAAAGCTGTAGGCATTGCTTTATAGAATGCAAGAGGGACTTGCTTTACCCTTCGTCTCATCTGCATTGACATTTTTTTACCAATTAACCACATGAATCGTATTATAACCATTGTGACAGGAAGGATATCAGCATTACATGCACATGAGTATCACGAGTCTAAACCATTATTTCAGCTTGGTTTATAAACGTATGTTTCAGAAACGGGAGTTATTGAGATGACAGATGTCTGGACTCAGCTAGCTTCCCTCTCTATCTCCCTTTTCTGTTTGATATTTGGTGTCTACCCCTAACCCCCCCTTATTCTTGGTTGGGGGCTTGGGACATTGCCTTCAATCTTTTCGAGACTTCCCATTTGATTCCATTAGGGTGAGATTATTAGTCAACTCACCAAAGTCATAAGACTCTGCCACATCAGCTTTCCACTAATTTTTATTATTTTTTTATTGCTCAGACTCATCTCAGACTCACCTCAGACTTCATACATTATCAGTCAGATTCACAACAGACTCTACTTTTCCATTTCACTTATTTTTTTACAAACTTGAAAAAAAAAACAAAAAGAAATGACACATGGGATCCATTCACTGGATAATTTCCTTTGAATGTGAGGTCAAGACTCACCCAAAGTCTTAAGTGTCTTGGAAATCCAAGACTCAACTTAAGACTTTGTTAAGACTTTTAGAGATTATTGATAGTTTGAATGAGTCTTGTCTTAAGACTTGCCAAAGTCTTGTCTCAAGACTACCAATAATCGTATAGGTTTGAGTATAGATCCCACAAAAAAAAAATCGGTTGCTATTTTTGAAATATAATGAGAGATGAAATGTTCTGAAGGGCTATGTAAAGTCTTTAGTTGAACAGTTGATCAAAAATCAAATTCTAAACGAAGTTCTATATCAGTAAAATTACCTCCTCCCTGAATATAGTAGAATATGAACCAGAACTGAAATCACTGACTGTCACTTCCGTAGTTTTTGATCTTACAGTCAAATCATTCTCCAGAGATAGAACAAATCTACAACAACAAACGCAAAACGGTAAGTAGGTGATGGTAGAGATATAAATATAAGTGTATTTAAAGCCATGGTACTATGGTAGTATATACCTGGAAACTGGAGGACAATAATGGTGACGAAGAGTGTCAATCTCCCAAAGCGAACTCCCTGTTTTAAAAAGAATGGTCATCACAAAGATTTTTACAGGCATAGAGTGAAATAGAACCGACATGAATAACATTCCCTCTGTCAAGGGGAGAACTACAGTCTACATTTGACCCAGAAGGCAAGTGTCCTCGACAACAAATAAAAAGGCATAAACAAAATGCACGTGGATAAATAGCAGACAATGTACTGAAAAGTGAAAACTAAGGATCCTTCCAGCTTTGAATTCTAGCTGTGCCTTACAACTTGAATCTATTTCCACTACATTCCACTCGGAAGGGAAAAAGGAAACAAAAAGTTTAGCAGAAAATAACAAACGCACGCCATCATATCTTTCATTATAAGATTTATAACTAAACACTTAATAAAATAAATAGTTTAAAGAAGCTTACTCATGGCGTTTGACTTTTTGAGGTCATCTTCCTCATCATTGAAAAGATCAATGCCTGGTTCTTCTCTTTCGGATACAACAGCGGCATCTGTGTCAGCTTTAACAGGCTCTTCTGAAGATGTCGTGTCATTTAGTTTGGTTTCTTCGCTAATTTCCTGAACAAAAGGAGGAGAAAAACATTTGATTCACTAGAAATTTGTGGAGCATTATGCTTTCACATCCCAAGAATCCACAATCATAAGAAATTTAAAACCGAGTTCCCAGAATAGACAAAACCTTACTTCAGACTAGGAAAGTTCACCATTAAGGCAAAAAAACCCTTTATTATCAGACCAAAATGCTACAGTAGCGAAATCCTAGTTTTTAGGGCGTATGCGTTTTCTTTTATGAAAGACACAGAAGAAGCAAAGAGCAAAAAATAATGGCCATGAGATGTTCTAACAGCAAATTACTTCATACTTTGCCTTCCATATATATTATAACTACTATCATCTTCATATCAGCAAATGAAAGAGGGCTCAAAGGCAAGTACATCAACTTTAATAAGTAATTAGAAATTCACTAAAGTGGTAAGCATGATTAATGAAACTATAATTTTGCACCAAGCATTAAAAGGGAAAAGGACCCACCTGATGAACCAAACAGTTAATTGACGGATGCCTTCGAAGTAGATTGTGGACCAGTGCTATAATAACCAGTGCTCCTGAAGGAGGCACTTGAAGAGACAGTCTGCTTAACTTCTTTGTGAAGGCAGCAGCTAAATATGCAGGAAGAAGCGGGGATTTCAAACAGGCGTCCAATAGCTACACGTGTAAATTCATTAATTAGAAGATGTCAGAAGGTAAATTGGTCATGAAAGCAAACGCAAATTAAGTTCCAGAAAGTATATAGCCTCACCTCAAAGAATTTTGCACGATGCTTTGCCATAAATATAGAAGGTATAAGTAGCGCATAGAGCTTTTCATAAAAATTAGGATATTCCAAGCCGTACTTCGTCATAAGAATAAAAAGTCCACTCAGAGCCATAACACTGACTACTCCACCAATATCATATGATCTTGTTAAGAAGTCGCTGCAAATCCCAGGGAACAAATTAAAATTATTGTAGATTTGCTTTCGAAGCGCGAAGAACAATATAAGATATACTCACCATAACATTGCGGGATTTGACAAAAAAGGAATGACTGTTTGATGCATATTAGCTAGCACCTGAATATCAAGGGAAGTAAAAAGGGAAGTCAGAAATGAGCACACGTACTTTTTTTTCTCTTCCAAGAAATATTCCCTAGATGGGAGACAGTACTGCAAGTTTGTGTCAACAAAAAACACCATTGCATGAACGTAGCCTCGACATAAGCAACCCAAGTCAAGAGTGGCCATTGTACTCTACAGCTTTGGCTCGGAAAAAAAAGTAGTATAATTATATCCACTACCAGACTCGTTGCACATCAGAGAATCTTTTAACAAAAACCTTTTCTTTTGATTGGTACGGATAACGCAACAGTATCACAAAGTTAACAGCCCAGATCCAACCCTGAGGATATTGCTCACTACTTATGCATAAAAGCAGTGTTTGGGACTTAAGATCTTCTACCAACAGGGCGCTAGTGACATTGAACCGGTTCTTAGGCCAACATATTAGATGTGTAATTCCATGGACCACATGTAAAAACCAGCCTTTTTGGAGGGGTTTCCCAGTAACAAATTTTTCATTTCTAAAAGGAAGTGGACAAAAAATCACAACTCAAATAACAAAAAAGTAACAGGAAAGCAACGAGGGCATAACAGATAACACTGTAACTAAGGAGCAGTCGATCTTACTTCCTTGTAGACTTCAAGCGGCAGTGGCAACCTAAGAAATGTCATCCATGCCTTGGTAAACTTGAGTTTCATCTTCTTAGAAATACGGCTTAAAGAAAGTTCCTGACATTCATAACAGATTAGAAGATAAGTATAATGACAACACATACAACTGTGCCTTTCAAATAAACCATGCTCACGACAGCAGCTTTTGTTAGGAATGGAGAGAATTTATCGTCACATGCATAGGAACAAAAAGATGCTTCACATAGCCATGGATCTAGATTGAATGCCCTAAACTAAAGCCCTTCTCATTGACGTGAGTGCTGCAAAGGAATTTGTGAGAAAAGGCACATGAAAATCATAAACACTCTCCCCCGAAAATTGCAAAGTTAACTGGAGCAAGATGCCATAGTTCATAGCAGCTGGTATGGAATGGAACCAAAGAAAGAAATACTCCCTCCTATTCATTTCAACTAAAAGTTTACATTTGTTTTTGGTGCGGTTTTTCAGAAGAGGCTATGTGCAAGTGGGTAAGGGCATATATGACATGTTAAATCATGCCCAAAAAAGGGAAAGCGCAAACAACTAGTAGCATAGCGTATGTCAAAAAAGGAAACAATAAACTTCAAGTCGAATAAGAGGCAGTATACATAAAAGATGCAACTAAACATTCAGAGGGAATATGGAGCACCAAATAGGTAACTGAGTCAGACCAATGCACTGTATAATCAAGACATCAATTGTCCTGACAAAACTAAAATTGTTTCATCGTCACTTGTTCAACTTCACGTCCGCAACAGTTTGCATCATGAAATAAAAAGCCATCACACACAACTGAACATACGTCAACCACATGGCATGATGCAGATATCAGAAAAATAAATAAGATGTAGCTGATTGAACACTGTAGCTTACATTTTTGGTGGAATCACTTTGATTCTTGGCAATTTTCTCATCTTTCTCACATTCCTCCTGGTTATCGTTGTCTTTCGATAGGAATCCTGATTGATAATGGACAAAACAATAGATTTTTATGTCAATGTAAGTATTCGCAAAAGCATCACATGGACAAAAATCTGAGAAATTAAGTAATTGATTTCAGTTGAGGAGTTACCCAAGAGAAGGGATAAGAACCATTTACTATGGAATCTTGAAATATTTTATTAAATAATTGGCTGGATTTATCTAGAGTTAAATCGAGCTACAACAGATTACTATCATCTGATTAAAGTAAAAGTTTCCGATAAATTTTGCAGGAAGTTTATAATGCCTACAGATTTCCTAGAAAATATACATGATGGTGAACTATTAGCTATATTGAACATTCAACCAGATGTGCAAATCGAGACTATGCTGAGGCAACAGGAAGCATCGCATCAGAGATAATCAAACAGAGGAAAAAATAAGAAACAGAAGGAACAAGAACTCAGTGACATTGGCCATGACAAAAGCGAAGAGCACAGCCAAATGCATGAAGGGACAAATAGACAGCAATAATAGTTAAAGGACATCAGAAACAAATTGTAATTTAGTAGGGAGATTAACCTGAGCTCCACGTCTCAACAGAAGTCAAGTTCCCAAGAGAAGGAATATGTGACAGGATGAAGTGGATCTTCTTTATTGAACCCTCTAGGCTGTTTTAGACACATTAAAATTCAAGAGATCAGGAAACTATCATACTTAGCTTGACATTGTATCAATTACAGCATAAAAGCAAGATATTTCATCCTATACGAAAAGTTACATGAACCAACTAAACCTGGACTGCAACAAGATACTATACCTTCGACTTAACTATTTAGTTGACTCCTTGTAAAGTTGTAAACCACCAAAATTATCAATGTTAAAGGTCCAAAGTAGTGTGTAAGACGCGTGCTTAAAGGTCATAAGCCACATAGCAGCGTGAGGTAACGACACCATGCACAATTACATGAAGATTTCTCATATGACAAGTCACTGACCATGGCTTAGGCAACTAACCCAACGAAAGGAACCTCAACAACAGGTTACTGACTCAAATGTTAGTGTCAAACTGCATGAGTAATTTCAGTTGGTTTTTAGCCTCACTGTATGGTTACGCGTAATCCAGTATTCTATTATAAAACAATGACAATTCAAAAGATAGGGTCAGAGAAAAAACAATCACGACTAAGAAAGATGAGGGCAGCAACAGACTAACCTGTTCTTTGAGTCATCTCCTTCAGCAACATTTTTATCGGCTGCAAAGGACAGGAAATAAAACTATTTCATACAAAAATGTTTTTGTCGGGAGTTCAAGATAAAAACAATTACAGGCAGCATTAGCTAAAAAAGTATTGCAGAGAGACATCTTTACCTGAGATATTTTTGGACTCAAGTGTCTTGCATAGCTTTTCCACAGTGATGAAGGTAAAATAACTGCAGCAGGGACGAGTATGTGTGAGACAAAAAGAGCACAATGTACATGAAACCATAAAAGCTCAGACAGGAAATATGTAGCATAGAAATCCTAATTCACAATTCTTGAAGGTTATAGCCTTCACCCAGAAATCAGATGCCAACAGCTTCAGATTATTCACCCGAGAACGATTCCACTAAGCATACACTCACATTTTAGAACATTCTCCGTACAAAGGTTATGTCAAAATAAAAACATCTAGAACAAGATTTAACAAATATGAAGAGGTAACATAACAGAGCGAGGCATTACCTAACATCAATGTACTTAAAGTATGATGATGATAAGGATTCAAGCAAAAAATCAACTTCTACTGAAAAACAAACCTGCAAACAAGTAAATACGGCGTTTATGTTACAACAACCACTTTGGAAATCATCTTCAAGCTTCAATACATTCATTACAAAGGATTGTAATATACATAAAATTCCAATGATAGTATCACTCACGATAGCCTGGATGAGCTTGTTGTATAACGAAGAATTAAATTTTCCTCCATTTCCAAGCTTTATAAACTCCATCAACGTATCCAACACAACCTCCTACACACATAAATACCAATTACCAACTATAAGCATATAAATACATAAAATAATAGATTTATCCCTGTAAATAACACTGTAAAAGCAATAATCATAGAGAAGAAACTGTGATTTACAAGCTAAATAATCCCGATGTGATGCACATGCTGAGCTCAATATTAAACATCAATGTAACTTACAAGCTAAATTACGATAATGAACAGCAATAATCACAATCAAGGACATCTTGAGCTCAACATCAAACATCAATTTAAATTACAAGCAAAAAAATTTAGAATATAACTAAAGTGTCTAAGGAAACACTATAATAATTTATCAAATTATATCCTAAAAGATTATCAACAATAAATTTTAATAGAGCTCCTCTAAGGCCTTGTTTGGATAGGTAAAAAGGAGGGAAAGGGAGGGGAGGGGGAAGGAGGGAAGGAGGGGGAAGATGGAGGAGGTGATTTTTCCTCCAAATCTTGCCTATGTTGGTGAGGAAATAATTTGTCTTGTAGGAGGGAAATGGAGGGATCCATTTTCCCTCTCCTCCAAATCCCTCTACCTTCATTTTGCTAACCAAACAATAGATTTCTCATCCTTCCAAATCCTTCCCCTCCCTTTCTTCCCAAATCCCTCAATCCAAACACACCCTAAGCGTATCTTCTCAACGAGAAGATACAACAATCTCCATTTAGGATGCAACGAGCTCAATATCAAACTTCAATTCAACATCCAAGCTAAAAACATCAGTATTGAACTACCTCCACATAATGCACATCTCAAGCAAACATTTTAATCATATAAGAACCACCAATTGTCATTTAGGACCGTCTTAATTTAAGACGGCTCTTATAGCCAAATTAAATAAAGCTGAAAAGTAAAGAAGGTTGTGAGATGCCTTAGTTTTAGACGGTCTTAAGCAAGACCTACTGTATAGGAAACCTAAAATCTGAAACAACTACATTCTACACTAGCCAATTACTTCCTCTATTCAATTGGATTGTATACGTTTATCAAAATATACGAAATATAAGTTGAAAAGAGCTCACTCAAAGAGTATCTTCACACCAAGAAGAAACAACAATCTCCATTAACGACGCAACGAGCTCAATATCAAACATCAATTTAACATACTAATACTAATTAAAAAAACATAAGAATTTAATTATCTTCACATCAATGCACATATCAAGCAAACATTCTCATAATTATCAAACTACATGCTACACTAATCAAATACTTCCTCAGTTTCATTCGATTGTATAAGTTTATCAAAATATACGAAATTACGATGAAAAAGGAGCTCACTCTAAGAGTATCTTCACACTGAGAAGAAACAACAATCTCCATTAACGCCACAACAAGCTCATCAAACTTCGCACGAAGCCACGTCCGGTAGATAACCTCAGGATCCGCGACATCAGCGACGGCTGTGGAGGCGGAGGCGGCGGTGGGGAGAGAAGGAAGGAGAGGCGAGAGAAACGATTGAAGAGAGAGAAGAGCTTCTACAAGGTAATTAGGAGGAGAAGAAGGATTGATGTAGGAGAGAAGGAGAGGAAGATTGTTGATGTGAGATCGAGAGGAGAGGAGTTCGGTGCCTAGGGTTTTTAGGTCTGATAGAGTGTGTTTCGTCTTCTTCTTGTTCTTCTTCTTGGTGGCGGCCATGGCGGAGGTGTTAGATCTTTTGGACGCCATTGATGGAGGTCGATGAAGGTTGGGAGGAAGGGATGATGAAGAAAGGGGGTTTAGGGTTTAAGAGGAGTTTTTGTGTTTGGAATTTCGCGCATCAACAAATGTTTTTCTTCAGAATGAACCATGGCCATGGCTGATGGTTTTATCGTGGACTTCCCAAACCGGTTAACCGAGTCGAGTCGGGACACTTTATATTAGGTCATTTCATGTCCAATCACTTTCGGATATGTTATTACCAACAATAAACATTTGGATCTGGTCAATTCTGATTATTATTTTATTTTATTTTTTATAAGGAAAGGAAACTAGGTTGAGTAATCAACCTATAACATCTTCGCGGATGAGAGTGGTAAAAAAGTCGAAACTTTTAATTTACCAAGGAACCGTAATATATAGCAGTATAGGTCAGTATAGGTCTTGATTCCTCAATTCGAATGTCGGGTCAGGTCGGGTACGGATTCGATCATTCCGACCGGGTCATTTTTTGCCAAGTTTAGTCCCTCACTGACGTTTGCAAGGCTAATTCACGCTAATGCCATATAGAACGGTTTTATTACAGCCAAAAACTATCGCGATGACCACCCCGCGAAAACTTATTTTCTTTCCCGGATTAAAAATGAATTTTATTGACACTTTCGCAATCAATGGTTAATTATTGGATTCGAAATCCTGATTTTACCCCAATGTTTATGAGCCATTTATCTTGGTACGATGGGTGGTTAACTTGATGTGCGGAATTTGCAAGCTGTTATCTTGTCATGTACTCCTATGTTTGAGTTTACTCAAAACGCACCAAAAGGATATACAGCGTACATGTTAAATTGCCATATTGTCCTGAACTGGTACATAACCCTTACCGAGTTCCCCGTGGAGATTACTGGTGTAAAATATGGCGGGGTTGTCGAGGAGATGACCAATGAGTATTGGCCAACTTGAAAATACATTCTGTTGCGGACCTCTACTATTGTCCCTTGTCTAATTCCGCAAGTACCTTACAGTGTCAAGAAAGTCCACATACACCTAACAATGTATTCACAGAATCATGCAACTCCAAAATACAGTGTAAGGCTGTAAGCCAAAGCTAGCTACAAGAATATCGGATTAAGATCGAGATTGAGGTCAATTGAAACTCGGAGTTCACCCTCAATACCTAAGATACAACCTGTAACGTTACAGTTGCCCATAAAAGTTGCATACCATCCAATCCAACCCTGACCTTTGGTTTTGTTACTCTGGTAACTGGTAGCCAGTTCCCAAGAGCAAGAGTCTGTCTGGTCTCGCAACTTTGTACATCATCAATTTCAACACCTCCAAGGCTCCAATTTGCTGCAATGGAGGCATATGGCACTAACCTGTTTTCATTAGGATTTCTCTAGCCCGAGTTGCTTTAACGAATCTGGGCCAACAAGGTAGACACGTTTAGAGGTAAGGTATCTGAAAACTACGACTCCTTTGTATGCAGCCCTTGGGATTCCATCCTGATCAAATAGAGATATTAAACATGTTAAGCATTTTCAGTTAAGAATTGATTTACTGACGTGAATTTAAGTAGAGATAGAGGTTCTAAGTCCTTATCAAGCACCAAACCGTTCTTCATAAACGGAGCAGCTTCAAATTACAGCAGCCATAAGCAAAAAGTCGTGCATGGGATGAAAATTGGTAATGATCTTTGTAAGTCGTGCATGGAATGCTGATATACTAATGAAAATGAAAAATAAGGTACCTTCCATTCCTCGAAAATGCCAAACTGGCGTGCAATATTTTCAAAGTCTCCCTGGTCTTTATACTGAATACGTACATCACCATCTACATTATTTGCCTTCAGAACGAAATCATTCCCATATAAAGGGGTAGCCTTTTGCACAAGACTGGCAAAATATTTCAAGTAGTTGTCCTGAACATTGCACGAGATCTCCATGAGAACTAAATCAACCGCAATAAAAGATTAACAAACCCAACTTCGATAGCCACGCTTGTAAATAAATAAAAACAAGTACAATGCTAATTACCTCCATCAAGTAGCTTAGATCCATTGACTTCCAATTAACCTAGCAGAAGCAAAAGGTAACAGAAGGGTGAAATCAGAGAAAGAGTAATATCAGCAGGAGAAAACATATACGGAGTACCGTGCGTACGAGGGAAAAAATTTGACCCTCACATTTACATCATTGAGCTTAATAGGTTCAAGATATTGACTGAAAAATTGCCCTAGGCTGGAACCCTGCAAAGAAGCGAAAAATTTACTGAAGTGTAAGGATGGAAGGAGTGGACAACTGAGAAAGTTCGGTAGATGGAGAAGTTACATGCTCTCCAAAGTTATATGTTCTGCAGACTTCAGGTCGTATGAATTGCCGACCTTTGTGATTTTCTTTTAATCTCAACCAATCATCCCAGTAAGTAAGAAATAGTCAAGGCAAAACACGTACAGTTACACATTGATCAAACAGCAGCAATGAAATCACAGACCAAAAACAAACACAAGAAGGATATGCCTTGGGCCACTTTGGAGATAATTCATCCCATGTAGTTTTTGACAGCATCCACCCAAGCCCAGGAAAGAAATCAGACCGGTAAAGCACATCTGCATGAAAAAAAAGTGGAAGGCGTAACAATAAAAACCGATAAACCTAGTAATAAGTGTGAAGAAAAACCAAAAAACATTGCGCCGTTCAAACTTTAGAGGGAAAAAGAAGAGCATCATTACTTACAAGGGTCATGCACAAACTGCTTCTGCCCGTTGTCATTCCAGGAGGAAACCGCCATTATTGACCTGCCAATGGCCACCTCAAAGAATTAGACCACGATACACGAGGCTGAAAACAGTGAAAGCAGTAAACACTATACTAATTAGGAAGGTTGTTCCACATAGAAAGGGTGAGTAGATTCAAAATTATAATGATGAGAGAATGCGAGGCATGCCTGTCTTTATCTAGTAAATTAGCAGCAGCCTCAAAATACTCAAAAAAATCTGGAGCAATCTCCATATCATCTGCGTAAAACCACAAGCGTCATTCCAACAACCAGTATCAAAAATAAAATATAAGGTAAACATCTACTATCGCTTTTGAGAGTGAGCAACAACCACCTTCAAGAATTACCACTTTGCTGAAATTGCGCTTGTAGAATAATTCATCCAATGCCCACTTATAATGACCTGGGATACCAAAATCTGTCAAGTTGATGAAAGAGTATTATCAATAACCATTAAAACGAAAAAGAACAAACCTACGTGCAATTTTATAGTAAGCAATCAACTCCCCAGGCCGCTCTGTATGAATAGCTTCATGATCCAAATGCTGTAATAATTTAAGATTGAATTCATGATAAACATCCCAATAGGTGAATACAATGGATGAAATTTCGGTACTACGAAATTCAGACAAGAACGTCATTTAAGAATAGTCTCCTACCTGCATGTAAGTTATCTGGTCAAAAGTAAGTGCCTTGTCTTTGACATTTGGGTCAGGTCCATCCTGCAACATCAGTCGACATTAAATATTCTACAAATTATTATTGAACACTTCACGATTCTTAGAGATTATAGCCAAAAAAAATTATACCTGGGATATAAACAGCGGATACTTTGACGCCACGTTGCTGTGATATCTGGAAAAGAATGGTAGGTTAATCAGAATACAGAATCAAGGTCACTAAAATCTTTGGCAGATAAGAGACTGAGTGATCGTCAATGAGTACGGAAGCTAAACTTGAAACAAGAGACATACTTCAAAATTGATTTAATAGTTCTTTCCAAGTAATCAGCGCGATTGCAGGCCATAACTACGATAGCTGCCACTGGTACCTATAGGTTTCAGCATATTAGACAGTTAATAAGTCAGGTATACTCCTGAAAATGAGACCAAGGGCCTAAATGAGTTGAACCTCTATTTTCTCGGTCAACTGTTGATTGCCTTTCCCTACACAACAAAACAGAATAACTGAATATAAAATAAAGCCTCAAAAAAATATCAAACTAAAGTAAGGACGACATATCAACAAATTGACGAACTCAAATGACTTTTTTTTGTTATGTTGTTATGAAGTGGATAAGGTACAGGCTTTGAAGAATGTGAAAGCATCTAGTGAAAAAGAAGAGCTCATATTAGAGAAGATGATAGAAGAGTACGGTCATGGATGCACCGAGAACAAAAATTAAAATAGAAAACCTCCCTTATTTCAGAAAGGAAAAGTATTTATGAATGTACCAAAATTTCAAATTTTATCAGTAACTCCTTACCATCAAGACTTTGAACAATTGCTCTTAGTTGTGTGACTTCTTCTTCTCTCCGCTTCTTTTCATCTGAATTTGGAAGCACAATTTCAGACTTGTCAAATAAACGAAAAGAATGACGTGCTGGTAGGATCACACATTCACACCCACTAATTTGATAGTTAAATTGAATTCAGTAATAAAGCAAATATCTAACTACTTTGAATGAAAATCCTGAAGAAGATGAATATTTTAAGCTTCAAGTTCTTTGTTATGAGTTTCTGCTTTGCGTAAGCACTGTCATTGCAGCTGTGAACTTTGTCAAAAATACTAATGATGACATGAAGTCACCGTAAGGTCCTAGACAATCTTATGCATAGAAGTAGGAAAGACAAACTACTCCAGTAAAAGATCCGACCTTCCAATGCCACGATTTGTCCTTGCTGCATACTTATTTGTTCAATAAACAATCGAGTTTGTTTAGTGCACTGAAGCTCTGCTTCCACCTGAAAATTCATCAAGCATAAAAATACGCGGTGAAAATGAAGAAAAAAACAGCAACTGAACATCACTGTATCCGCTAGATCTTTGGATATTTTGAGTTACTTAGCCTACTATGATATCTAGGAACAGCAGCTCAATAAGCTCATACAAGACGAATCAAGGTTCTTCCGTCATAACATGTTATAACAAATCGACGAACTTAATAACAGTTTCGCACACAGGTTACAATCAAGGGATGCACAGGGAAGTGGAAAAGCAGCCTGGAATATACGAGTAACATAGATTCCAAGACATGCACAGTAGATCTATCCTTACCAGCATATAGGAAAATCAATTCTTTATCATCTAGCGCAAAACCAAACTGGAACTTTCAGACAAAATACGCAATTTGTAGGCTAAAGTATAAACATTACTCCAGTAATCACACTAAAAACAATAGACTTGAGAGATCCACATACCGCTGCAGCAAGGCGATCAGCATAGTTTGATTGTGAAGCAAACAGCCGCATCTAGTGAACAAAAAGACCAAAGAAACAAATAAATCAGCTCTTTGTAGCTCACTGTACGATAACAATTCAAGAGGTAGCAACTCGCAAGGACATTCACAATAATTGCTATCTGCACTTTGAAGTCCAGTAGCCATTTGTAAGTAAAGGACGGCACCATAAAGCTACTGCGAAAAAAAACTGGACGCTAGAAGATGGCAATTACAATATAAGCTTAAGTAGTACAGGGTTTACTCAATGGTGTCTGACAACAAGTTCAGGTTCTCGAAACCAGGACCCAAACTTTTTAGAGTCTAATTGTCCATGTTCCAGTACCATCTACGGCAAAAAAATAAGTTTTTCTTTTATACGATGCCTCAAACAGTGTTACTGTTTTGGAACTGGACCTCTCAAATTTATTTGAAGGCCCTGCGTATACTATAGTGTACAGCAGGAATTAATCCTACCAAACATGCTATATGTACAGTAATTCTTAGTGCCACTACATTCTTGAACTTAAATACTATGTCATCTCTGCCTAAACTCTAAATTCAGAGGAAGAGGTTAAACCGGCAATTTTTCATCAACTTATAGATCATGATTTTATAAAAGAAATACGGACTTCGATTTTAAAACCTACGAAGTATAAGTTTATCTGGCTTTTGTATTATGTTTCACTCCCCTTTTGTTTTTCACTTTTTCTTTTCTATTTTTTTTTCGCATTGAGGTGTGCGTTCACCCATGGACGGTTCCAAAGGATGATTCATGTCCGCCGACCCCAAATCATTTTGGGATTAAGGCTCTGATGTTGTTGTTGTTGTTGTTGTTGTGTATAGATCATGATTCATAATAACAATTTGCCACATTTATGATCTACCAACAAGCACCCTTCCAAAATAATTTTGGAATTAAGGCTTCGTTGTCGAGCTCAAGTATCACCCTCCCAAACGTATTCCGAAACTAAGGCTTTATTGTCAACTAGCACCCTCCCAAACTCATTCTGAAACTAAGCATTTTCTGCCAATATCAACTACCACCCTCCCACCCCCAAACTCATCCTAGAACTACGGCCTTGTTAATGGAGCTGCGCAGGAGCCCAGCTTGCGTGTGTTTAGGAGAGATCCTGTTGGGGTTAGATAACAGGAAAGCCAACCGCGACCTTCCTTATTTAGGAAGTCCCATCATTTTGCAGGTAAAAGAACGGATATCAACTACCACCCTCGCATAAGCACAACATTACTGTGTCGATACATCGACCCGTAAACCAATCTTGAACCTTGCACACTACAACTACATCTCCTACCATAACCCCCTTCAACTAACACAATCATGAACACTAATCTTAGCACTATATCAATTTTATCAGCTAAACTCCATAAAATCCAAACAAACAAACATAAAAATCAAACAAAATCACAAATTCCAAAACCCCAGAAGCTGAACAACACTAATACTATCACTTATTATCAAATTAGATCACTAAAATAAACAATAAATAACTCTGATTAACCATAATTTAATTATTACAAATTCTGGGTTTTACCTAAACTTAACATCAAAATAAAATTAGTAAATCATTAAAATAAAAACAGTAAATTATGAAATGGGGACTGAATTAACCTGAATATAGATGAATGCTACAGCTGCAATAAGAAGCAGCCATCTGAAATCACACGAAACTCTCGACATTTCAAAAAAAAAAAAAAATTGGGTTTTTATTTGGGAGATTTGAATTTGTTCAGAATTAATTTAAGGAATAATAAAGGAATAATGATCAAATCTTCAACATGTTTATGTTTGTGGGCAGTTTGGAGTTCTAATTACACAGGTTTGAAACAAGGATGATGTGAAGACTTGACTTTTTGGTTTACTTGTGTTTTTGTCTTGGTTATGTTTGCCTCGAAAAATGGAATCCATTTTTAAAATAATGTTAAAAATAAAGTATTTATCGTTTTGGGTCGGTTTTGAAAATATTTATCAAAATGGTGTTTACAAGTTCGGGTTTTCAAAACCTAAAATACAGAATAAACACGCCATTACCCATGGGGCGTTTTAGGAAGGAAACGTGTCTTTACCGTAGTTTTTTTTCTCCAACTAAGGTCTCGTTTGGTTGCCCTCACAAAAATGGGTGAATTGGAAAATCCCATGATTTGGAAAAATGAGGGATGTTTGGTTACCCCAAATCATGGGATTTTCTTTTTCCCATGAATTCCCAACTCCTCCATAATGGAGGAGTTTAATTACCTAGTCCTCCCTAGGTAATTGGAAACTCCTGTGTCAATTTAATTCCAGGATGTCAACCAAACGAGTTTTGGGCAATTCACATGAATTGGTCAATTCACGTGTTTTGTAAAATCATGGGATATTAATTCCCGTATGGCAACCAAACGAGACCTAAGACTCACATAAACTTAAAAAAAAAAAACAAAAAAAAAAAACTACATAAGACACGCCAAAAGGAATGGCGTGTTTCCTTCCCAACACACGACATTCCCAATGGCGTGTTTGCTTTAGTGATTACATAAATAATCCTGATTAACCATAATTTAATGATTACAAAATTCTGGGTTTTACTTAAACTTAACATCAAAATAAAATTAGTAAATCATTAGAACAAATCAGTAAATTATGAAATGGGGACTAAATTAACCTGAATATAGATGAATGCTGCAGCTGCAATAAGAAGCAGCCATTTGAAATCACAAGAAACTCTGGACATTTGAAAAAATAAAATTTGGGAGGTTATAATTTATTTAGAATTAATTAAAGGAATAATGATCAAATCTCCAACATGTTTATGTTTGTGGGTAGTTTGGAGTTCTAATTACTCAGGTTTGAAACATGGATGTTTTTTTTTTTTTTTTTTTTTTTTTTTTTTTTTTTTTTTTAGTAAGAAAACTAGGTTGATCCTCTAGGGTAGGACCAACCTATCTCATCCTTTCGAATGAGGGAGGTAAGTTGAAGCCACCGGCTATCAAACCACCTCGAAAGAGTTGGACATGAATGTCCAACAGAAGTCATGAAGTCAGCAACCTTGTTGGCTTCACGAAAGCAATGTTTAATTATCACTTCATCGAAAAAATGAAGGTCCAATTTCACATCCTTGATAATACTAGAAATTTCCCATGGAATTTGCCAAGTACATCGAATCGAGTTAATAACACATAGGTTATCACCCTCCACAATTAACTTTGAGATTCCTAAGTATTTAGCTGCTAAAATACCTTCTTTTAAAGCAAGTGCTTCCGCAACAAGGATACTATTGAATCCGCACTTTTTTGCTCCCAACAAAACGACTTTACTATTGTGATCTCTTATAGAATATCCTAAAGCAGCTTTATTATCTTCTATTCTCGATCCGTCAAAATTTAGCTTTAGGAAACCGTTTGTAGGTTTTTCCCACCAAATTTCTTCCTTACTAGAATTGTTTCTAGCTGACTCTTCTACCTCGGGATTGTTGAGATCCTTAAATCTAGTCACATTCCATGTCTTAGTGCTATTATTACATAAAGTAACAATTTTGCTGATACTTAAATTAACATTATTAAAGATAATATCATTTCTATGGAACCATGCATTCCACCAAATAAAAATAATCTTTATAAAGTCATCTTTTGGAATTAAATCCTTGAGATAATTAAGTTTCGTTAGAAAACTTTGATTTGTAATAGTATCATAATTTGACAAAAACTCGTTGAAACTAAAAATGTTCAGGTCTTGGATGACAGACCCAATCAAGGGACATTCGTAAAAGAAATGATCTTTGTTTTCAATAGGATTGTTGCACATAACACAATGAGGTGGGACATCAATATGACTCTTGAGAAGTCTACTTTTCGTTGGAAGGCCGTCAACACATGATTTCCAAAGAAAAAATTTCAATTTAGGAGGAATATTCAATTTCCAAATCCACTGAAATTCAAATTTGTCAAGAGCTTGATCGAACAAACCTTGCGCTAAACAAGTTGCTGTTTTGGTAGAGAAATTTCCATCTACGGACAGCCCCCAAATGAGGGTATCTGGAATATCATTATGTGGCACTGGAATGTTAGTAATCTGATTAACAATATCGTTATTCACTAAATTGGATAATTTACAAACATCCCATTGCTTGTCCGAGGTTATGAAATCTTTAACCAAAAGATTAAGATCACGGTTACTATCATCATCAACCATACTGCTTGTAAGTGGGTGTGAAAAAACCCAATTATTAGACCAAAATTTAATGTTGTTACCATTACCTACCTGCCATCTCAGTCCTTTTCTAAAGAGAGTCCGAAAACTCATTAGTTTACGCCATTGCCAAGAATAGGCTGAATTAGGCTTATGATCAAATAGTGAACAATCGCAGTTCTATTGCTTTCATTTGACTAAATACATGTGGATAGGCGTTCTTACCATTCAAATAAGCCTTACAATTGCCTTTTTGTTAGCCCGTTTGAACCCTTGTAGCCAATCTTAAATTACATCCTATTAGCTACAATCCAAGAATTTGCCTACCTTTTCGGGACAGTCGCAGTTGCTTATTTATCATGTCTATTTTTCTATTATGGTTGGGTTGGGACTTATTGTTGTCCTGTGAGTATAGCAAAATACTTTTAGCGATTGTGTTGTATCCTTGTGTTGGAAAAGAAAAATATGAAGCGAAAAAAAAAGAAAAAAAAAGGGAAAAAAAAGAGAGAGAAAAATCGAAAAATGTAAAAGAGAAAATAAAAGAAAAGAAAGAGATTGCTTCATTTGGTTTTGTCAAGGATAAAAAGGATGGTTGTTAGAGTCTAATGCTTAATTGGAGAGTAATTTATTAGCTCTCATATGTTGTAAAGTTGAGATCATTTCTCTAAGTTGGGTTCATTTATTATCAAAGATTTGGTTTTTGTTTTGGTTAGCGTTGCGACTACCGTCTTAGCTCCACATATCCATAACGTGCTTAGGCACAAACCATTTATATCCCTTTAACCCATTTGCCACCCTTATTGTCCTTGATACATGTACTTTTGTCTACATATGTGATTGCATATTAGTTGGGGAAATCTCTATCACATTAGATTGCATGCATGTTTCATAAGTTGAGTGAGTGTTTCTACTTCTTTCTATCTTCACATATAACTCACCCTATATACTTATGAGTGCATGAGTGACATCCGCGAGAATCCAACTAATTTGTCTTGCAAGATCGAAAGGTATTTGGCATTTGTCTATAGTATGGTGACTTGAGACTTGAGCTATGTTTTCTATTTCCCGTACCTTTGAATTTGTTTTATTGGTACACTTTAGTCATTGCTTTGTTACAAGATATGGATAGCTTGGGATTTGTATGTGCATCAACATTAGCTCTGAGTTGTTTATTTGCCATTTGTATGATTGCCTTTTGTATTGTGTGTTGCTTTGCTTGAGGACAAGCAAAAAGATGGTTTGGGGGAGTTTGATGAGTCATAATTATATACATATTTATGCCTCCCCTTAATTGCTTTTTATACGGTTTTCGTGCTAGTTTATAGCATTTACATGCCTTTTAAGTTAGAATGTCGATACTTCCGCCTTTTGATGTTTGATGCAGGAATGATGCATTTGAGGAGAAAAGGAATGAAATGAGCATCGCGGAGTGGGAATGAAGGGATACACGAAGCATGGCACGAGAATCCATAAGAATGAAGGAAGAGAAGTTAAGAAGAAAACACGAAGAAAAGAGCTTCTTATTACAAGTGCCTAATTTGAAGAGCCCTATCTCGAGTTCTACAACAGATTTTCAAGTGATTCCAATTGGAAGTGAAAGCTTATCTTCTTAGCTTTCCAACTCCGCAAAAATCGCTTGTTTCTGACAAGTAACGAAGAAATGGCGGCCGTTTGAAGTCTAGTGCGCGAAGCAGGAAATTGGTGCCTCGATCGAGTCAACCTTGGCTCGATCGAGGAACTTCATGCTCGATCGAGTCACCTCTGACTCGATCGAGGAACCAACCTAATCAACTAAATTTCGCAATGTCGAGAGTTGGGTGTTCTTGAACTTTGGTGCCTCGATCGAGCCAGGCCAGGTGTAATACTCCGTATTTATAAGTCTTGGGGTACTCTATCGAGTAGGCCTTACTCTGTCGAGTAAGGGTAAGTTGCGTTTTAGAAAAGTTTCTGACCTGTTGGGTACTCGATCGAGTATCTGGGGTACTCGATCGAGTAGGGGGGTACTCGATCGAGTAGCCTTGGGTACTCGATCGAGTAGCCGGTTTTACGGGGAGTTTTCTCGGGTTTTGTTAATTATGCGGATTAGGTATATAAGTTTCGTCGACATTGTTCTAAATCACTTTTCAAAACCTAAATTTCTGTTTAAGAAAGAAAGCAAACAAGTTCATCTTCCTAATCGCATTCTTAGCAATTTCCGGAGTTCAGACGGTCGGTTCTTGTCGTTGTTTATACCGTTGAGTTCCTTGCGTCGAGGGTAAGATCTATGTACCCTTTTTATTGTCTTTCCTTTGTTTTGATTAAACCCTAATTTAGAGATTTGGGGGTTTATGTGTAGTATGTGATTTGGTAGCCTTTATGTGTTGAATGATAGGAGGAGGGTTCATAGAGGAAGCTTTTTGATTCAGCAGTAGAGACCGTCTGATTGTGTGCTTTCCAGGTAGGATTTCCTACTCAGTATTAGTCCCATAATGGGGTATTGGTGATGTGCTGTATTTAGTTGTTTGATATAATGATTATATTGTGTTTGTGGTTGTGATCGTTGTTGATGGTTCGCGAGGCGTGGCCTCGGCTGAGTGGGGTCACTTGCGGGAGTGGCTTCACGCCCTAGTTTTGCCCTTCGTGGAACCCGCCACGGAAGGGGATGTGCACATTAATGGACAGGGTTATCGCTCACTGTTATGTGAAGCGGGGATTTGGTGGGTACGGCTGCGGTCCCCATCGGGCGGGTCCGGTCCAAAGGATGGACGATCGATTGAGATGATTGGAATTGGTTGGTTTGTGTGTGTGTGTGATTAAAATTTTAAGTCTGTTTATCTTCTTGTTGGATTATATGAATTGTGTGATTAGTACTCGACCCCGTTTAAATGTTTTAAAAACTGTGGTGATCCATTCGGGGGTGGTGAGCAGTTATTGAGCAGATATGAGACGATGCGTATGGGATAGCTGGGATGAGTCACCACGTTGCAGTTTAGAAGTCTTCCGCTGTGTCTGACGCTTTATAGTATTTTGATAGTAGCTAGTTTTGAGAACTTGTAATTCCAGTTTATCGGTTGTGGTTTCGATCATGTAATCACTTAAACTATTTACTTTTAAATATGTTTCTTTATTGTCTTGTGAATATCATTGCCTCGGGTAACCGAGATGGTAGCACTTTCATGCCTTAAGTGGTCCTGGTAAGGCACTTGGAGTATGGGGGTGTTACACCAGGCTCGATCGAGGAAGTGGTTCCTCGATCGAGTCCACTTAGGCTCGATCGAGGAACCTTCCAGTTTTATAATTCCCGCAACTTTCCTTAAGTCGGTTATGTATTGCTATAAATACCAAAACTCGTACCCTAGGTTAGGGATGCTTTATTTTCAGTAGGTTTAATATAGCTACCTTATAAAACTCTCTCAAATACTAAGCTTAGTTTAATTATTGTTCGGATCTATTGCCTTTAATTACGGTATTGTTCTTAATCTTTCCTTTATTATTAATCATTTATTTCATTGTTCATCTTGTATGCTTGCAATCATATTTCTTATTATTGTTATTGTTGTTTGTACCTTTAATATGAGTAGCTAAATTCTTAATCCAGGGTGAAGGGGATCTAGGTTAATTAGAAAGGGGAAATTGATTAATTGCTAGTGAAATCGTTTAAGTTGCCGTTTGATTATTGTTCTTATTCTAGTTAATTAACTTAGGCCTGAGTTGTTAATTAGTATAGGGAATTAATCCTTTCACCGACCGGGTTAGAATTAATATAGGCTGCGATAATCGAATAGATTGTATCTAATTATAGCGACCGCATGTTAGAATCGATCTAAAGGGCATAATAGAGTCGACCGATCTTATGACCTTAGACAACTTGGTAGATCTAGCAATTGATTAATAGACCCCATATAATTGACCTAGTGAACCGGAAATCCTAGACCTTTAATATTATTGTTATTTGCCCTTTAAATTACTTGCAATTAGTTGGTTAGCATACAAACAAAACAAACCCCCAAAATTGGTTACCTTAAGACGGATTTAAATATAAACAAATTAGATAATCACCGCCTCCCTGTGGATTCGACCCTGACTTACCGCTAGCTATTTTGTTAGTAGTAGTATAGGATTTATTTTGATTAAGGAAAACGACTGAAATAACCTTATCAATAAGCATACTCATCGTTATGATTTAAGTCTAATGCAATACTGTTATAACGCGAAGACTCAAGCATTTATACAATTGACCTCCCTCAAGAATTATATAAATGATCCCAAGACTCAATTATCTGTAAATTGATAAGCCAACTTTTTGGCTAATTCTACTTTTAGAATTCTTGGTTGATAAATTTCTGTAAATTCTATCTATAGTCCATCATAATCTCGAGAAACTCTTCGGATTATAATGTCGAGGTAAACTAAGTCAACACAAACTACTTACCCAACGTAGAAGAGGTCATATGGAGAGTAAGATCTTATATGCCTACCGACGAAGAAGGGATTCATAGCTGTTTGGCCTATAAAGACTAGTCTCAATTTCAGTTTTAGAGGAAGATCCCATCAACTTTATTTTAATTCATTTTAAGTGAACTAATATCTAGCATGCGAGAATGAATAAACTAAGACGATGGCTTAAAATTGTGTGACATCTTTATATCCATGATGACTAATATACAATCTATATGAGTCCATTTTCATGCATATAAGTAGTAGGTGGTTTGGTTTAGGCGGAAAATGATGCACTAATTATCATGCGAATGAAAATCAACGAGAATGAAAAACGTAAAACAAAATAAAGTCCTAGTGTGGCCTATCTACCAAAATGAACATAAATACAACTTTGGAATCCTTCCTAGGACCCGAGAAGCTTGTCTCGATGTTCCATCTTGGTCCATGTAGCGGGAGTGAGCAATCCAATCTCCATCTTTAGTCTTCTCAAAATTATAATAAATAAATTACAAAATGAACCTATTTACATTCTAATTTCAAAAATATAATACTAAAGAAAACCAAAGGAGATTCGAGATCTCAAAATTACATAAAAATTATGTTTCCATCATTACGAAAACATAATTAACTAAGGCCACACTAGATAATACAAATTACAACCGATTGCAAAAATACGTAAATAAACCATTCAACAATTCATTCAACTAAATAAAAAACATCAACTATAAATTAATCATTCAAGACATAATTCCTTAATTATGTAAAGTAATTTATCCAAACCACCTATTTAAATGATCAAATTATGTGACAATTCCTCAATTACTCACAATAATTCCAATCTTAATACATATTAACTAGTAATATGAATTAATCCAACATTATTTTAAACCTCTTTAAAATAATTAGGTATCTTTAATTTGTGAACTTTTTCACAACAAACAATCATACATTATAAAAGTAATGTATAATTATAATTGGCCAAAAACTAACAAAAACCGAAACTGTTTTTTTTTTTTTAACAGCTCACGGCAAAAAAAACGAAAAAAAAAACAGAATTTTCATTTCTCTTTTCTCTCGGCATTTTCACAAAAACAAAAAAAAAAACAGAATTTTTTTCTTTTCTCTTTCTCTCGGCAAATGCCCTAAAAACGAGAAAAAAACAGTTTTTTTTTCCTTAAACGAAAGCAACCACTTTTATATGAACAATTTGTTTAAAGTTGCTAGTATAACAAGATTGGCATAATCATCATCTTTTTAATTTAAACATATATTCAAACTAGATGATTCAATTTAACCTCTTAAAATGAATATCTAAATCATGATCAAATCGATTATCCAGATATTTGATTCATCACAATTGATTTGAACATTATAAATTAACTTGTATGCCAAAATTATATAGCAAAACAAATGAAAATCATAAAGCAAAACAATTTCCATTTACATTTCAATTTAATTTTAATTAAATCAAAACATCTACAAATTTATCATATTATCATCTTAACATATTAAAACAACAATATCAATAAATCAAATGGAAACAAAACATCAAAAACAAAAAAATGTCTCGGCAAAAAAAAAAAAAAAAAATTTCGGCCGAAACCTTTTTTTTTATTTTTCTCGAAATTTTGTTAAATTCATTTATGAAAATCATATAAAATAATTTCGTGGCCTATGCTCTGATACCACTTGTGGGAAATATCGGTATACTTCATCAAAAAATTCGGATTATAACGAAATTATAATTATGAAAATGCTAGTCATAAATGAAATTGCATAAACAAAAATAGTGGAGATTAGAATCAACCTTTGGTCCTAGCAATTTGGCCTAAGTACAATATCGAGATCGATATTCTCCTAATCGTTGCACCCAAAATGTGATGAGAAATGCCTCTTTTCTTTGCTAGAATAGATCCCTAAAATTGTTAATTATTTTTAGGGTTTTTGTTTTGTGATGAGAGAATTAGGTCAAAAAGGAATGAATAAAAATAATCCTCCTTCTCACCTAATATAATCGAAAAAGGAGAGATAATGGGGAAGATAATTTTTTCTTTCTTTTCCTTTTGAGCCGTGTAACACCAAAATAAGGAGAGAAAAATCTTCTTATTTTTGGTAGTTATCATAATGTATATAATGTGTTTTATTTTTATCAATTGTCAATTATGTCAACATGTATTTATAATTCCACAAACAACAGTTTGCAGTCGATTTATTAATACCGGTCTGTCAACATTTTATTATGACAATTCCGCATAATATATACATTAACTATAAATATAACATATTTATAGTTCGCTAATTAAATATAACTGGTTACGTTTAATTACGAATTAACATCTTAATTCGTTTAAGCTAACATTATATACATTAATTAAATATAACAGTTTATATTCAATTTACGAATTAACAGTTAATTCGTCTCAGCAAATATTATTTAATTGTATTAAATAATCGTCTCATCATCATATTGACTAATTATTTAGTCAAATACATGGACTAACCTTTTAGTCATATAAGGCATCAATGTGATTACATTTTCATATAATCACATCTCTCAAACACATCCTTTAGGTGTGACTTTTAGAGACCAGCTGATCACCGCCATCAGTATGATAATAACGTCAAACTTCTAACAAGCCACCCGTTATTAATAAACATTAATCAACTGATAAAATACTAAGTATACCCTTGTGAACCTATAAGAGATTTATAAATGTTATCACACTAATTGTGGAGGACACAAGCTCCAACACTATAAACGCATGATCTTCTTGCCAACACGGGGTTCACTTCGAACACTTTAATTACGCATTTAGATATTCCTCTTAATGAGCTTCGTCCAATCCTTAGGGAGGTCATTTTTGGGGTGGCTACCCCTCGTGTAATAGCTAGTAGGTAACTTTCGGGGCTTTGCCCTCTTTCGCACCCAAAAAAAAAAAAACTGCAACAACGGATACAAACATTACAAGAATGTCGAATAAAAGCACAAATCCAAGGAAGTTTCTCAATAAACGAATAGAAAACACAACAGGACATATAGAATGATGATCGTGACATGTTATTGTGGATGACTAGTTCCTCGTACCAAAAACAAACACAACAGATTACAACATTTATGAGCACCATTAACCCTATTTTACATAGGTCGGGAAGGTCCACATGTAAAGCAATAGGAATAATTTATACTCAGCAGCACTAACGACTTGTGAAACAATGTACAGAAAACGTACTCGTAGTTGATTGGTGAGGGACATGAAAAGCTACGGTTCTTCTAATCTGGGTAGGTAGGGTATGGCAGTCCAATAGTCGCATCGCGATGTATCGACAACGAAAACCCTTCTATGAACTTATGCTTAATCAGATCGTACACTCTGATGCATTGCCTGTTGCGAGTGAAGTCCGTTTTATGAACCAACAGTTTATTCTCCTTGATTAGAACAAGCACCAAACCGTCCATTTCCTCTTTTAACACAGAGAAGATAAATTCCACTTGGCTGTTGCCAATGAGCCTCCAAGGTCTGATGTTTTTCGGTTAAAACCACTGTAGATGAAGACCTCTTCGTCGACGGCCCAAATATTATCGATGGTAAATTGGGAACTAAGCCAAAAAGGGACATCCATACTAGTTAGCTCTCTTTAGTGAGGAGGTTAAAGGTTATCAGACCTCTCAAATATTCACCCTCATCCCAAGCCCAGTACAATGAGTTACCCGCTAGAAACCCACAAGAGTATATTAGGCCTCCGTCAAAACCTTCCATATTGTGCAGGATTGTTTCCCATGTATTAGTATTGAGGGAAAAGAGCATCAAATCAGAGTTACTGTAAACCGCCACAATCAAATAATCATCTCCAATTCTCCCAAAACCATAGGATCTCAAGCTTGGGCCACCTTCATCCTTACCGCTTTGTATTGTCCGGACTCTCCTCGCCACCGGGTTCCAAACCAAGAAGGCATCTAGGTCTTTAGATAACGGACAAATCAACCCATTCACCAAACCCACAAACAGAAGACGGTCATGGTAATTCTAATAAGCCGACTTGATGGTCACCCTACCATCCCAAGTCAAGAACTCAAATTTTATGCGGTTTACCCAACCCATCACTTCCTCTTTCTCTCGTATGTACATGTCTCTTTGGAGGAGAGACATGCAGTGATTTGAAGCTATGTATGAATGCTTAATATATTCTCTCATGAACCAATCTGATTCAAGATTCAATAACCATGATCTAAAAGTTGTTTTAAATTGAAAGATATGATCGAGATTTAACCTTCTTAGTATTTCGCGGAAGATCACTTCTTTAGGCAGAATAGTTCTTGGATTTGGATTTACCATAGGATATTTTAGCCACGAGCTATGTCACACCCGTGGCGAAATTTTATTTAGTCACGAATTGTTCCGTGACAAATATTTTTTTAGCCACGAACTACAAACACTCATGGCGAGTATCTTTTCCGACTTAAATTAAGATATTTTCATGTTAAGGCAAACCTAAAACTTGCTTCCTTCAAAAATACAAAATCTGAATGAATGAATTAATCAAATATAATAATATGAAAAAACATTTAAATATAAATTTTTTAAAACAATTTGATTAATTTAATTCATATTTTTTATTGTTTATTTACTTTAATAAGAAATTTTAAAATTTTATAAACTTATATGTAAGCAAAGAAAATTTTACCGTCTAAATGTTTTGATTTTTTTTTACAAATCACACTTATGTTTTGTAGGTTTTTCAAAACACTGATAATTTAAGAAATTTGTTTTAATATACAATCCTGTTTATTAAAGTCGTGAATTTCTTTTACTTTTTAAAATTAAACGTTGTAATCTTGAATAAAAATCTTAAATGATCGTATCACATTTGAAAAGATAGCATATCAAATTGAATAAATAAGTTATTTACCATCTATCTTAGAGAAATATAAACTTAATATATTGTTAAACTTTTTCATTCAAAATTTGATTTACAACTTTATTTGTAGGATATTTATAGAAAATTTTGAATTTGATATAAAATTTACGGGAATTTTCCATGGTACCCTCAAACTTTGCCAGATTACACATGGTACTCTTTATTTAAAGTTTCTACATATGTTGCCCTTGTATTTACCTTTTTCAATCCCATAATACCCTCTAGTATATTTCGTCATAAGGCCGTTAATCATATAAGTAATTTGATGAATAATTGAGTATGTTATGTTGTTATTGTTTTATTATTTAGGTACTAAATGTTAGTTGATTAGACAAAATAAAGATTTAGGTATTTGATGATGATGAATTGTTAGTGACTAGTTTAGATCCCGTGCAATAAATGCACGGTATATAGAGTTTTTTTTATATTTATTAAATTACTTAATAATAGTGATATCTCATTAATTAATTCATATTTCTCGTCATTGTATTTTGATTTGAATAAATTGTAATTGACAATTAATCAAGAGCATTAAGTAATGTGCTGAAATGTATTTTAAACAAAATAAATTTTATAGCACAAAGCTAATGATGTTAATTTTTAAATTCTCTTATTTATTTTTGTCACTAAAGTAATAATAGTGATTAACAATTTTGTTTTATGCGTAGTATCGGTCAAGACTCAAGTCATTCTCAAATAATAGCATCAATAAAAGATGTAGCAATTTATAGTTTTATTTATATTTTAATTAAGAGAATATAGTTTAGAATTTAGTGAAAATAATATAATTTGATGAAAAAATTAATTTTAATGAAAATATAATAATTTAATGAAATAAATAATAATTATTAGTTTCCTTATTTAATAAATGGACTTAATTGTAATTAGAGCATCCGCAAAGGTGAGGCTCCCCATATTTTCTCTTTCATTTTCTTATTCGTCCACCTCATTTTCCACTAACTTTTAAATTTACCCTCCCCAATTCATATCTACATCTATACAACAATGAGGTTCCCAACACACACCCAAATTATGGAAACCTCCCCAAAAGAACACTTTTTATCCTTCTTATTTTTTTGGGGACCTCCTCTATAAATGGTGGAGCCTCTAATTAAAGTGAAGTGTTTGCAATAATGAGGCTCCCCATTTGAGGAGAGAGATGACATATGGGGAGGCATTTTCCCACCTTTGCGGATGCTCTAAAGCTTCCTTATTTAAGAAGATGCTTTTTAGAGGGAAAATTTTAGATCCGCCTATTCTTTTAGTAGATAGAGGATTTACAACGTGCAGTTTATAGTTTAACGTCAAATTTAGTTTATTTTGATGAAAAAATTATAACAATTACTAAATAGTTTAATAAAAAAGGATAATAGTTTAAAGAAGGAATATTTTACTTGTTTCTTGAATTAGATAGATGCATTTGGAGGGAAATAAAAGAAATATTATGCTCTTAGTAGTAAAGGAGATTTTATTAGTAAATATTAGTAAATATAGATAGTGAATACAAATTAAATAGGAAATAAATATTATCTAATATAATTTACTTGGGCGGGAAATATAAGCGGGAAAATTTGGAGATGTGTTAATCTTTTAGTATATAGGGGATTAGATAACAAAAAAAAGACGTCACAAGGAATATAAGTAGCAACGTTATAACGGAAGTTTTTGCCAAAGGGTATTCTAAGATTGAAAAAGGTCAACACATGGGTAACATATATAAGCTGTCAAAATTTGAGGGTACCATGGAAAATTTACGTAAAATTTAACTTGCTGAGAAAAAAATTGGGAAAATTATTTAAGAAATGGAAAAGAAACGACAATTAGATTATAAATTTGATTAAGTAAAATAAGTGCGCTACAAAATGAAAGTAAAAAAAATGATCTCCCACAAATCGATTAAGAAAAAACATATTTGAAAAATTATCAATGTAAAAATTCAATATGGAGAATATTTTTTTCATTGAAAATGAGCACATCACAAGGAAAATATAAAAATTATAAATATTTAAAGTCATATGTGCAAATAATGTGAAAAATTAGAGAAAAGAAACGATAAATCATAACAAAGAGAAATCGGTTTAGGAAAATAAGCTATTCTTTTCTACGGCAGTATTTTTCGTGTTTTTTGGGTAAAAAAGTGACTAATTTTTGGTTAATAGTAACCACTTTGGAGAAAAAAAAAAACCGTTAGTTATAAAAGGTTGTCGTTATTTTACCAAAAAATGGTCACATTTTACATATCAGAGGTACGACGGTCATACAATAGAATTCGTGTAAAAAATATACGAAAAAAATGAGTACAGGAGAAATGAAAATAATAATGTCGATAAACTAAAGAAATACAAAAATGTTAGGAAAACACGATTAAGTTTACTTTTTAGAGAAAATGGTTTTGCTAACTTCGTCGTAAAAAAAAACGACGTCAAAATCATTAGTCGGGAGGTTAACATCGAAAGTTTAATTGTTTTGGCCAAAATTATGTTTTTCCCGTAAAAAATTGTAAATCTTGTGACATTTTTGTAATTAAGTAGTACTAACGGTAAGATTCGAAAGGAAAAAAAGTAAATTTAAAAGGATTCAAAGTGCTAATTATATCAACAAAGTTAACATTCAATTTCTGTATCATATCAAAAGAACTCTACAGTTAAACGTGCTTAGGTGATAGTAGTGTTGGTATGGGTGACCTCCTGGGAAGCCTATCCGATTCGCACGAATGCATGACTGCTGAAACCAAATAACGTTCAAATGAAACAAGTTAACTAGCGAAACAAGCTTATATCTATAGTTTTCATGTCACTGCGAAAACAAATGAATTATTTAGTAAACCACCATATTAAAAGTTTTATGTAGAAAGCCTAAAATTTATACCAAAATCAACAACAAAGAAAAATACTATGTAATCTCGTATAAAATAGTACTCCGTACTACAAAACAACAAAAATAAGTTTCGATTTGAATATTAACATAGCAAACTAATTGTTACAATAACACAAAAAAATAAGAATCAATGCTAAGAACTCCTTTACAACCAAAATTCAAACAATTTTAACAAACTCAAACGGTGATAATTACCAAGCCACATTGACAACCTAAAAATACTGGTTTGCTCTTTGCAAGTCTATCGTTCCTTTGTGCATGTACCTACTACTTACATAGTTACATGGCAAAACAAATTGGTACGATATTAGAGAACAAAAAGAAAAAAAAAAGAAAAAAAATTAAAAAGCAAAGATGAGGATTAACTGATTAGGCATGGTTTATTGTACTGTATATGTACACGAAGGCAATCAAGTGTATATATACACTCTTAAAAGTATGTGATTGTGTTTGCTTAGAGTTCGAATTCTCATGTATATATATATGCTCGATTGCAAAAGTTATCATGAATATATAAACTCTCTTAAACTCCTATTTTAATTCTCTTAAAACTTATTTAAAGATTATAATAATTAATTAGAACATATTTAAAGATTATAATTACTAATTTCAATTCATATTAGGTAGTCATAAAAAATTGGACTCTCTAATATCGCTCGAAAAGTTTTACTTTATATATATGTACTAGTTGAAAAGCCGTGCGATGCACGGGGCTCTCATTAGGATCATCTGTATAAATATATTCTATAGTTGATAAAAAAAAGTTCAATTATGTTTAAATCATTGATAAATAAAAGTTCGTGATTGGTATAGTTGATCATCAATGAACTATTAGTGCTTTTATCATAGAAGTTTTTTCATTTAGTAGTTATCATTTGAGTTGTAAAACATCAAGTAACATTGTAAGAGTATGTAGTTAGTTTTTTCATTATTGTTATAGACATCACTGGTTTTAATTAAATACAAAACGTTATCTCCATAAACATAGTGCAGCTTACCAAATGAACCGCTCTTAATAATTGAGACATACCTTTATGAGTTTTACAAATTATTTTAACTTATAACAATTACGTAAAACTAAATGGTGTTACATAAAGCAACATGTATCATAATTATCTATATTTAGTCTGTTTAGAGAAAATGTTAGATCTCTTATACCATAAGTTTACCTTGACTATCTACAATTCAGAGTGTTTTGGTCTATATATATACTTATCGTAAAATCAAATCCATACTGAATTCCAATAAAATTAGTAGTCTCTAAACAACAGTACAAAAATATATGTGATTCTATTACATAGAATGCATGAAGCTTCCATTAGGATCATCTTTTACAATATGCATGTTGAACGTTCTAAGAATTTGTTGAACAGTAGATTGCAAACGTTGGTTTAATTTACATTGTCATGGTTTGGTATTAGAATTCTATTAAGTTGATAAAAAAAGGGCCTAACTATGTTGAAAGTAGGAAGACACAAAACTATTGGGTTGATTTAGTTGATTATTGATGGATCATCAGTCCATTTAACATAAGGGTATTGCTCTTTCACATACGAATTTTACTCCTTCACATACGCATTTTACCTTTTGTACCCCTCTTATTTTTTTTCAATTTTGTCTTTCTGCTCTCCCATCTCTCTCTCACAACAATAATAAACTAGGGAACAAAAGAACAACTTCTTCCCGCCATTGTCGCCACCGTCATTCCCTTCACCACCACCAACGGCTCGTCGACGCCTATCACCACCTGACCACCACCCGCACTTTGTCGCCCACTACCCTTCCGTCGCCAGCAACCAACCACTTGCGCACCGAAGACCATAATGAATCACAACCGAGCCACCACATCTGACCTCCTTATAAACCTCCTTAGGAACTCCCAAAATTGACCACCCGAACTCCATCATAGCGCCTCCTTTGTCCCTTGTATCTCCTTCGCACGCCATCGTCGTGCTCCACTGCCGAATCGAGATGCAACCACCGCTATTAGCAGCGTGCAGATTACCTGGTTCAAACCCATAATTATCCATTCCCCATCAAACCCTAATTGACAAAGTTAACTAATTAAAGAACGTATAACACAAATTAATTTAATCAATCAAAATTGATGTAATGTATTCTTATTTTCTTTTAATTTTCTTTCCAATTGATAAGAATCTGTTATTTTTCCTTTTACAAATTCAAGTTTGAACTTAATTTACTACCGAATTACCGCTTGAATTATGTTCATTATAGCAGTGGATGGACTATGACTGTGGTCAAGAGATTTACCATGCCCACCGAATGTATGCAAAAATGTTAACTGCAATTGGTTATGGCCAAACTGTTTGGAGCAATTGATTATAGCAGTTAACGCTTGTTCCAATTGATAAAATCTCTCCGTTGTACTTTAATATTATTCAATTCCGGTGTATTCCATTCTCTTCTTGTTTATACCTTGTTCTTAATAACAAGTATTATTTGTTTGACATGAGAGATGAGAGATTAAGATTCATTATTGTTGAATTTAGGAGGATTTTGTTTAGGTCGTAAGAGATTAAAAAAAGAGAACAAGGTTGATGAGAAGGGTATATGATGGAAATATTATGAAAAAAAGTATGTGAAAGAGTAAAATGCGTATGTGAAAGAGTAACACCGTAACATAAAAGCTACTCTTTTTGGTTTACGTTAATTATATTATGTAGTTACCTATTTTTATTGTTGTACGCACCACCGATATTAGTCAATTTAAAACGTCATTCCCAAAAATGTGGTTTATTTCCTTAAAATGAACACGTGATAACTGAGACTGACTTTTATAAAATTCACAAATTAGATTAACTTACAACATCTAGCAATATATTCCATTTTGTAAGCATACGACAGTATAAATGTTGAATGGTGGTACGCAAAACAACATGTATCTCAATTATATATGTAAACTGTTTGGAGGATTTTTGTTAGATCTCTAAATAATAAATTTGTTTTTTGACTATATACCATTAAGACTGGTTGTTCCCTATGAACTTCATGCGAAATATATAATACGACATCTAATTTTGTAGATATCAGATATATTTTTTAGTGAATTAATGATCAACTTTTCAAAGTCTGACCTCCAAAAAGCAAATGAAAAGTTTTGTGTGGATTGGAGGGAGTAGGATATTAGGATACTACTGTTAAACTCGATTAGTTTTAGATTAATTTTATTAAAATTATAACTCAGTTTTGTTTATTTGAAATTTTGTCTATCAAGTATCATTATCGTACATTATTATTCTAGTCTTTAATTATAATAACAAAATGAATAAATTTTCAAAAAAGAGTTTCGATTTTAAGAAAATGACTTCAAATTACTAATTATATATGTACAATCGTTTTCACTTCATAACCAATATATATATGCAATTAGTTGTCTTTATTTTAACCTAATTTATAACACTAAGCAGTACCTTATATTCAACTAAACTCATATGCGATACCTCATAGTTAACCATTAACAAAAAAAATGAATTTTTTTTCAAAACTCGGGTTACCAAAGTGGGAAGTAGTCGAAACCTCAGGACACCAAAGTGGATTTATGCAAACCTCAAGGCACCAAAATGGAAATTTTCCAAAAAAAAAAAAAATTATGAAAAGCTACTGCAAAAATTATTGCACTTTTAAATATACAATCAGTGCATGACATAGTAATAACCAGCCATACGCAAACCGCAGTAAATAATTAAGTGAATAAAAATACATAGATGAATTGGAATTAAGAAAGTAAAAATTGATGTAACCGAATAATTTTGTATATTTGGCAGTTCAGTACATTTTTAACGTCTATTATGGATTTGATATGAATTTGAAACCAGTTTGAAGAAAAAATTCGGTGATATAATAGCAGATTATATATAGTCCGCACAATTTTTCTATATATTTATCGTACACTGATTCATTCATAAAATCATAGTTAACTGGTTCTTGGATTATTAGTCCCGTATAAAATTATAATTCTTGACTTTGTTCATTTGTATTTAAATTTTTGGCTTGACAAAATCGATATGAGACTTATTTAATATTTTTAAATGATAGCTCAATTTTTTATAATCTTATGTGAATATTATTGATAATCTAATCATATTCAGAATTAAAACTATTTCATGCCACCGTTGAAGTTGTTTAATTCTAATATTGTCAATATAAAAAAAATTTCTCCTCCCGCCGCCATTGTTAAAGCCAAATGCTAAGTAAATGTCATTCCTTACTTCTTGTTCCTATTATGACATGATACTTTTTCTGGAGTATTTTTTCTTAAATAAAAATTAGCTTTTTCTTATGGTTTTTGGAAGATAATTAGGGGTTTGGTTATAATTAACAACTCGAATATTTTGTAAATCTTTTAAATATTCAAAAAAGTTATAAAATAAAATTATCTTTATTACTACACGAGTTTCACTAAGGGCTTGCTTGTATTGAGGGGAATAGGAGGGGAATGAATAGGGGAGTAATATGTGAGGTGTATTTCCCATGTTTGGTTTACGGGTAATTATTCACCTCCTGGAATTATTACCCTTATAAAGGGTAATACATTACCGACCCTCCCCCAGGGTAATGATTAAGGGAGTAAAAGATCTACTCAGTAATTATTACTCTTATGCCAAACATATCATCAATGAACTCATTACCCCACTAATTAATTTCCCCGGTAATTATCGCCCAATAAAACTTACCCCCTTAATAATTCCATGGATTCCAGGCAAGCCCTAAGTAGTTAAAGTCGAACAACTTAGATTTTGGAGAATATTTTATATTTGTAAAAAATTAGGATCTCTTTTGTTTTTTTCTCACAATTAGTAATTGTATGTTTATAAAATATGCAATTTTAATACTTTTATACGTTTATTATATGAACTTTTTTGCGTTATAAATATTTCTAAAAAAAATATTCTTTATAAAGTTATTTTCCTATTATTATTTTAGTAAAGAATAATAAATAAATTATTAGATCCACTTCTATTAGCATTATCTTTCTCATAAATAATTGATCTACTTCTAGTAGGATTATTTTCTCATAAATTATTAGATCTACTTTGATTATGATAATTTTCTCATAAATTATTAAGGGAAAAAGTTAGATCTACACTTATTAGGATAATGATAGTAATAATTTTATATAAAAATTATTTTATATATAAGAATTCTAAAAAAGTTGGACTCTCTAATATCACTCGAAAAATTCCTGCTTTATATATATGTACTAGTTGAAAAGCCCGTGCGATGCACGGGCTCTCATTAGGATCATCTGTATAAATATATTCTATTGTTGATAAAAGAAGTTCAATTATGTTTAAATCATTGATAAACAAAAGTTCGTGGTTTGTGTAGCCGTCTAGTTGATCATCAATGAACTATTAGTGCTTCTAGCATAGAAGTTTTGTCATTTAGTAGTTATCATTTCAGTTGTGAAACATCAAGTAATATGGTAAAAGTATGTAATTAGTTTTTCCATTATTGTTATAGGTATCACTGCTTTTAATTAAATACAATAGTTATCTCCATAAACATAGTGCAGCTCACGAAATGAACCACCCTTAATAACTGAGACAGACCTTTATGAGTTTTGCAAATTATTTTAATCTATAACAACTACGTAAAACTAAACGGTGTTACGTAAAGCAACAAGTTTCATAATTATCAATATTTAGTGTGTTTAGAGAAAATGTTAGATCTCCTATAGTATAAGTTTACCTTGACTACCTACAATTAAGAGAGTGTTTTGCTCTTTATATACTTCTCGTAAAATCAAATCCATACCGAATTCCAATAATTTAATAGTCTCTAAACAACTGTACACAAATATATGTGATTCTATTACATAGAATGCATGAGGCTCCCATTAGGATCATCCTTAACAATATGCATGTTGAATGTTCTAAGAACTTAAACGTTGGTTTACATTGTCATGGTTTGGTAGTAGAAGTTAACTAAGTTGATAAAAAAAAGTCCAACTATGTTGAAATCGGAACACAAAAAACTTTAGGGTTGATTTAGTTGATTGTTGAGGGATCATTAGTCCCTTTAACATAAAAGCTACTTTTTTTGGTATTAGTTATAACAGTTGTATAGCATCCGATGAGACATCATTTGAATTATATAATTACTTATTTTTATTGTTGTACGCACCACCGATTTTAGTTAATTTAAGGCGTCATTAAATGTGGTTTAATTCCATAAAATGAACACGTGATAACTGAGACTGGTTTTATAAGATTCACAAATTAGATTAATTTACAACATTTACCAATATTCCATTTTGCAAGCATACGATAGTGTAAATGTTGAATGGTGGTACGCAAAACAACATGTATCTCAATTATATATGTAGCCTGTTTGGAGGATTTTTGTTAGATATCTAAACAATAAAAATTTGTTTTTGACTATCTACCATTAAGACTGGTTGTTCCCTATGAACTTCATAATAAATATATAAAATACGAAATCTAATTTTTTAGATGTGAGATATATTTTTGAGTGAATTAACGGTCAAACTTTTCAAAGTTTGACCTCCAAAAAATAAATCAGGAGTTTTGTGTGGATTGGAGAGAGTAAGATATTAGGATACTACTCTTAAACTCCATTAGTTTTAGATTAGTTCTATTAAAATTATAACCCATTTTTGTTTATTTGAAATGTTATTTATTAACAAAATTAAGTCTCCTTATCTTACATTTTTATTTACTGTTTACAAATCCTCATTTATGATGGACATATCCGTCGCAAGCTTGCGACAGGTCAAGTATTACTCATATGGGTAGATAAGACAAAAGCAGAATGTCTAGGGAGTATCAATATGTTTTGTCTTATCTACCCACATGAGTAGTACTTGATCCGTCGCAAGCTTGTGGCGGATATACTCGTCAGAAGAAAGACTTGGTGTCTACTCTTTATTTATAATAACAAAATGAACAAATTACTAAATATATATGTACAATAGTTTCACTTCTTAACCAATATATATGAGTTTGACCTAATTTATTACACCAAGGAGTACTTTATATTCAACTAAACCCATATGGGATACCTCATAGTTAACCATTAAAAAAAAGAACTATTTCCACTTTGATGCCCAGAAGTTTAGCCTAGTTTCACTTTAGTCCCCTGAGGTTTGCATAATTTCACTTTGGTGCCTTGAGGTTTTGACTTTTTCCCACTTTAGTGACCTATACATAACAATCTTAGTATTTTATACTCCCTCCATTCATCTTTTATTTTCTCATTTATCTAATATACGTGGGGAGTATTTTCTTGAAATAGAATGGAGGGAGTTCCTAAAAAATATTTTGAAAATAAAGGTATTTTTTTTGCAATATTATGTTGATTATACTATTTTGTAATTTGTATGCTGTTTAATATCCAATTTTGTACTTTATTTTACTGAAAATGTAATTAAGAAAAAAGTTGACTATTAAAGGTTTGAGGTCACCAAAATGAAATTTTATTCAAAACTCAGGTTACCAAAGTGGGAAGTAGTCGAAACCCCAGGACACCAAAGTAGAATTATGCAAACCTCAGGGCACTAAAGTGGAATTAACCTGAACCTCAGGGACCAAAATGGAAATTTTCCAAAAAAAAAATGAAAAGCTACAGTAAAAACTATTGCACTTTTAAATATACAATCAGTACATTACAAAGTAATAAGTCTAATAACCAGTCATACGCAAACCACGGTAAATAATTAATTGAATAAAAACACATAGATGAATTGGAATTTAGAAAGTAAAAATTGATGTAACCGATTAATTTTGTATATTTGGCAGTTCAATACATTTTTAACGTCTATTATGGATTTAATATGAATTTGAAACCAATTTGAAGAAAAAATTCGGTGATATAATGGTAGATTATATATAGTTCTCACAATTTTTATATATATTTATCGTACACTGATTTATTCATAGTTAGTTGGTTCTTGGATTATTAGTCCATCCCGCATAAAATCATAATTCTTGACTTTGTTCATTTGTATTTAATTTGTTGACTCATTTCACAAAATCGATATGAGACTTATTTAATATTTATAAATGGTAGCTCAAATTTTTTTTAATTTGATGTGAATATTATTGGTGATTTAATCATACACATTTAATACGGTATAGTAAATCAAAGTTAAAACTATTTCATGTCATCGTTGAAGTTGTTTATTTCTACTATTGTCAGTGTAGAAATTTTTATCTGCCAAATGTTAAGTAAATGTTAATCTTTACTTCTTTTTCCTTTTATGAGATGTTACTTTTTCCTGAAATATTTTTTTAAAAATAAAAATAAGTTTTGTCCTAAGGTTTTTGTAAGACAATTACGGGTTTGGTTATAATTAACAACTAGTGTAAATCTTTTAAATATTCAAAAAAGTTTTTAAATAAAATTATCTTTGTTACTACACGAGTTTTTCTAAGTACTTAAAATCGAACAAATTAGATTTTTGACAATATTTTTATTTGTAAGAAATTAGGATCCTTTTTTTTTCTCACAAAGATTAATTGTATGTTTATAAAATATACAATTTTAACACTTTTATACGTTTATTATATGATTTTTTTTTTTTGCTTTATAAATGTTTCTAAAATAAATATTCTTTATAGAGTTATTTTTCTATTATTATTTTAGTAAAGAATAGTCGATAAATTATTAGATCCACTTCTATTAGTATTATTTTTCTCATAAATTATTAGATTTACTTCTATTAGGATTACTTTCTTATAAATTATTAGATCTACTTTGATTAGGATAATTTTATCACAAATTATTAATAGGAAAAATCTAGATCTTCACTTATTAGGAATTCTAAAAAAGTTGGACTCTCTAATATCGCTCAAAAAGTTCCTGCTTTATATATATGTACTAGTTGGAAAGCCCGTGCGATGCACGGGGCTCCTATTAGAATTATCTGTAAAAATATATATTCTTAAGTTAACAAAAAAAGTCTAACTATGTTGAATCATTGATGAAAAAAAATTCATGGTTGGTATAGTTGATTGAAGAATTATTAGTGCTTTTACCGTAAAAATTTAACATTTAATAGTACTTATAAGTTATAACATCAAGTTATTTATTTATAATATGTACTTTGCTTTTTCATTGTTGCAAACACAAATTGGTTTTTAATTCAATAAAAAAACGCTTTATTTGTAAATATGGTGCAGTTCACCAAAATGAATCCTTAATAACGGAGACAGACCTTTATGAGTCTTGTAAATTATTTTAACCTACAACAACTACGTAAAACTGAATGTTGTTACGTAAAACAACAATTATCATAATTATATATAGTGTGTTCAAAGAAAATGTTAGATCTCTTAAACATAATTTTACCTTGATTATATATATTTACAATTAAGAGTATTTGCTCCTTATAAACTTCTCGCAACATCAAATCCAAACTGATTAGTCTCTAAATAACAATCAAAAATATATGTGATTCTATTGCATACAATGCACGGGGGCAACATCATTTATTAGTTTTATGGCATCATTTAAAATCGTTGAGTTACCAAGTTAGTATTTTTTTGGCAACGCTGAAACGTTGATTTACGTTACCATGATCCGGTAATAGAAAACTATTAAATTTAACAAAAAGTCAAACTATGCTGAAAATGAGAGCAAACAAAATTTCGGGATTTGATTTAGATGAGGAGAGACTAATCATCCGTTCCCCTCACAAAAACGCAACAAAAATGTTGGCATTTGGTATTGACTATATCAGTTGTAACATTCACAGATATAATTGGATTGTAGAGTTATTATTCTTATAATCTCGCGCGTCATCGATTTTTAACAGAAATAGTATTTGACTATTTACAATTAAGACTACTTGTCCTTAAAAGTTTCATGCAAAATATATAATACGACACGTAATTTGATAAATTTATGAAAACTTCTTTGTAACTAATGTCCTTCGTTTGGCCTTGATACATTTGGTCTCTATCACGATGAGGACCTTAATGCCTTGGATGGCGTTGTTCTTGACGCTTCTACGTAAAAGCGGTCATTACTAAAAACTGGTTTCAGTACATAAATTCCAACCTGATTAAGTGATTGTCTCTGACTCTTGTTTACTGTTTAGCGTAGCATAGCCTCAATGTATATTGTCTCCGGAACGAAAGGAATCTTTGTATCCGAGGAAGTCATTCCTATGCTCGGTTCAGTACCTTTTGTTTTTTTGGAACCCGTAATTATCTTCCTTTCTATTTCGAATTTCCCAAGGCGATTGATAATAAGACAATGTCTCTTTGGATAATCCTCTTACGGAGTTGATGTTCCTCAACAACATAACCGACATACCACATTTGGTAGAACATACCATTATGAGTACTTATGTTAAAAAATTCATCATCTATACTCCTTTCACTTCTTAATAAACATCTTTCTCATTACTTCTCAAGGGTACAACGTCGTTTATAACTATGATCATTAATATGTCAGAAATGATGGTCAAACTAATTTATTTACGACTCTGCAAAAACAATACATAGGATTATTGGGAAGAGGATGATGTACATTTAGTGTGAAATTCCTAAAAGATAATGAATTTTGCTCCCAAAGTCTAACGGGACTAAAATACTCTACCAAGTCTCGAATAATAGAAAAAAAAAATGACTCCTAAAAGCAAGGATGTCATACGGGCGAAGGGACAGGACGAATGTAGGCTTTCTCATACCCATATTATTAGTTAGAAAAATTACATGCCCTTAGTTGTCACAAGTAAAAATTTTCAAAGCCATAGATCAACTTGTGTAGATCTTAAAATAGTTCGTTCCGTATAAATGTTATATTCTCGCTTATTCTATAGTTTTCAAATATTTCTGATATTTTATTTACCCATGTCCCATGGTTGACATGATTTAAAATTCAGTTTGAGTCTGAAACTTTCTTTATATTATTCGCGCATCCAAGACAAAAGAGATATAATTGGACAATTGTGATAGATTTTCCTTTTGATCAAGTTTTTTTTTTTTTATTGTAGAGTTAACAATTTTCTTATATGGAACGTTATTTATTTTGAACCAATTGCTTATTATTTTATTTCTCATGATTATGATATATACGTACTTTGTGTTACAATGTCTCATTGCTAATATTTATTCTGAACAAATAGCTATTTATTTTATTATTCAAGTTTATAAAATTAAAAATGGAACATGAGATTAATTCCTAACAATAGGTTCAAAAGTAAGTAAACATGGGTCAAAAAAATATCAAAAAGAAAATAATTTGATATTATAAAGGTCAAGAGATCATGAAATTAAAAATCTCATATTTAGGCTCTGTTTCGAAAAAAATAAGCTTAAATTTATCTAATCAAAATTTCATTTATTTTTTTTGTTGTAAGTATTTAGCGGATAAATTATTTACCAAAATAAGCGAAGCATATGAGAAATAAGCTACCTGTTTTTTTTTAATACTTCAATTTATAATATCAAATATGGAGTACTTACAATGTCCTTTATGCCATATTATAAAAAAAAAAAAACTTTCTTTCAGTTAGTTTAAAAAGCAATTTTTATTTAATCGGTTAACTGATCGGTTCCGAATTTTCAGTTATCTTTTAAGCTCGTTTTTTAGGTTTCAGTTAATTTTTATAATGAAATATAAGATATAGTATATGAATAATGTGTATGACATTAATATACCATATAATTAGTTACATAGTGTATTTTGAGTATGTAGCACCTACTATTTCGTATTGGTTAAATTACTTGGATATATGCTAGGGGTTTATATGAAATTTTGTAGTAGATGAAATTAGGTGATACTACTAATGCGTGAGTCTACAATCGATCATCAATTCATCATATAAATAACACTGTGAATTGTCCCATGGTTACACAAAAGCTTTGAGTTGTCTAAACCCCCAAATTCTACTTCAGGTTTTCTTGGTTTCATTCCTCCATCTAATGGTCTCCACATTCTTATAGAAAGTAAATTAGTTAAACAAAAATAGTAACATATATAGATTAGTGAAATGTTTTATGTATTGATACCTTGAATGTACACGGAGGCATTTATGTTTATGATTTCTATACACACACTCCAATGATTATTTAGTGATTATATTTTGATGAAATTGTAATTTATACTTCGTGTAATTACGTAAGATTACACTACATCATCTTAACATAACACTTTAATAAATAAATAATCTTTTATCCGCCAGCTTCTTGAATTTTGATGCGAGAATACAAACTAAAAATGTATGAGACCATAAGTTGGAGAAAATAAATACGATAACTTGAACTATTATGAATTTATATTATCTATTTGATAATTTTAATCTACTTATATTAGGATAATTTTATTAAAATATATTTGATCAACTTATATTAAGATAATTTTATTAAAATATATTTGATCTACTTATATTAGGATAAGTTTATTAAAATTTGTTTTAAATATTAAGAAATATACTTTTATTAGGATAATTTTATTTATTTAACTTTTTTCAAAATCTACTTTTGTTAGGATTTCTAAAAAAGTTGGACTCTCTAATATCATTTATATTTATGATTTAAATACACACACTCCAATGATTATTTAGTGATTATATTTTGATGAAATTGTAATTTATCCTTCGTGTAATTACGTAAGATTACACTACATCATCTTAACATAACACTTTAATAAATAAATTCATCTTTTATCCGCCAGCTTCTTGAATTTTGATGCGAGAATACAAACTAAAAATGTATGAGACCATAAGTTGGGGAAAATAAATACGATAACTTGAACTATTATGAATTTCTATTATCTATTTGATAATTTTAATCTACTTATATTAGGATAATTTTATTAAAATATATTTGATCTACTTATATTAAGATAATTTTATTAAAATATATTTAATCTACTTATATTAGGATAAGTTTATTAAAATTTGTTTTAAATACTAAGAAATATACTTTTATTAGGATAATTTTATTTATTTAACTTTTTTCGAAATCTACTTTTGTTAGGATTTTTAAAAAAGTTGGACTCTCTAATATCGCTCGAAAAGTTTCTGCTTTATATATATGTACTAGTTGAAAAGCTCGTGCGATGCACGGGGCTCTCATTAGGATCATCTGTATAAATATATTCTATAGTTGATAAAAGAAGTTCAATAATGTTTAAATTATTGATAAACAAAAGTTCGTGGTTGGTGTAGTTGACCATCAATGAACTATTAGTGCTTTTAGCATAGAAGTTTTGTCATTTAATAGTTAGAATTTCAGTTGTGAAACAACAAGTAACATAGTAAGAGTATGTAATTAGTTTTCCCATTATTGTTATAGGTATTACTGGTTTTAATTAAATACAATAGTTATCTCATAAACATAGTGCAACTCACCAAATGAACCACCCTTAATAACTGAGACAAACCTTAATGAGTTTTGCAAATTATTTTAACCTATAACAACTACGTAAAACTAAATGGTGTTACGTAAAGCAACATGCATGTATCGTAATTATCTATATTTAGTATGTTTATAGAAAATGTTAGATCTCCTAAAGCATAAGTTTATCTTGACTGTCTACAATTAAGAGAGTATTTTGCTCTTTATATACTTCTCGTAAAATCAAATCAATACCGAACTCCAATAAAATTAAGGGAAATTCCCACTTGTACCCCTCTGTTTTGGGCTAATCCCACTTGTACCTCTACTTTTCAGGAAAGCCCACTTATACCCTCTAACTTCCTATTCATTCTCACTTATACCCCTTAAGTATAGTAAATGATGAATGTTGACGATGAAATTGAGAAGGGTAAAAGATGAATGTTGAAGATAAAGTGTAGTCATATAAAATGAATTTAAAAGGAAAAATGATGTTTGTTGGAGAGAAAACAAATATTTCAATCATGGTATTCATCTTCATATTGTTTACATAGGTCTTAACATCTTACTTAACGGTATTTAACACTTCTTCCGCACTTCATAATGACAAGCGAGAATTCTTAATTTCGAGTATAGTAATGCATGAGGCTCCCATTAGGATCATCTTTTAAGAATATGCATGTTGAATATTCTAAGAATTCAAATGTTGGTTTACATTGTCATGGTTTGGTAGTAGAAGTCAACTAAGTTGATAAAAAAAAAGTCCAGCTATGTTGAAATCGGAACACAGAAAACTTTTGAGTTGATTTAGTTGATTGTTGATGGATCATCAGTCCGTTTAACATAAAATCTACTTTTTTTTGTATTAATTATATTAGTTGTATAGCATCCGAAGACACAGTTGTATAATGTAATTACCTAATTTTATTGTTGTACGCACCGCCACCGATTTTAGTTAATTTAAAACGTCATTCCCAAAAATGTTGTTTAATTCCATAAAATGAACACGTGATAACTGAGACTGGTTTTATAAGATTCACAAATTAGATTAACATACAACATCTATCAATATTCCATTTTGTAAGCATACGACAGTGTAAATGGTGAATGGTGGTATGTAAAACAACATGTATCTCAATTATATATGTGACCTGTTTGGAGGATTTTTGTTAGATCTCTAAACAATAAAAATTTTTTTTTGCCTATCTACCATTAAGACTGATTGTTCCTTTAGAATTTCATGTGAAATATATAATACGAAATCTAATTTTTTAGATGTGAAATATATTTTTGAGTGAATTAACGGTAAAACTTTTCAAAGTTTGGCCTCTAAAAAACAAATTAGGAGTTTTGTGTGGATTGGAGGGAGTAGGATATTAAGATACTACTCTTAAACTGGATTAGTTTTAGATTAATTCTATTAAAATTATAACTCATTTTTGTTTATTTGAAATGTTATTTATAAACAAAATCAAGTCTCATTATCTAACATTTTTATTCTACTTTTTATTTATAATAACAAAATGAACAAATTTTCAGAAAAGAGTTTCAATTTTAAGAAAATTGCTTCAAATTACTAAATATATATGTAAAATCGTTTCACTTCTTAAGCAATATATATATATATATATATATGAGTTTGACCTAATTTATTACACTAAAGAGTACTTTATATTCAACAAAACCAATATGGAATATCTCATAGTTAACCATTAACAAAAAAAAGGACTATTTCCACTTTGCCGCCCTGAGGTTTGGCCTAATTTCACTTTAGTGCGCTAACGTTTGCATAATTCCACTTTGATGCCTTGAGGTTTGACTACTTCCCACTTTAGTGGCTTATATGGCTATACGTAACATATTTTGTATTTTATGCTCCCTCCATTCATCTTTTATCTTCCCACTTCTCTAATATATGTGGGGAATATTTTATTGAAATGGGAATATAAAAGATGAATGGAGCGAGGGAGCACTAAAAAAATATTTTGAACATAAAGCCATTTTTTTTTTGCAATATTATGTTGATTATACTATTTTGTATGCAGTTTAATATCCAATTTTGCACTTTATTTTACTTAAAATTTAATTAACATAAACGTTGACTATTAAATGTTTTAGTTCAACAAAATGAAATTTTATTCAAAACTCAGGTTACCAAAGTGGAAGTAGTCGAAACCTCAAGACACCAAAGTGCAATTATGCAAAACTCAGGGCATTACAGTGGAAATAACCCAAACCTCAGGGACCAAAATGGAAATTTTCCCAAAAAAAACTATGAAAAGCTACTATGAAAACTATTGCACTTTTAAATATACAATCAGTACATTACAAAGTAATAAGTCTAATAACCAGTCATACGCAAACCACTGTAAATAATTAAATGAATAAAAACACATATATAAATTGGAATTTAGAAAGTAAAAATGGATGTAACCGCATAATTTTTGTATATTTGGCAGTTCAATACATGTTTAACGTCTATTATGGATTTGATATGAATTTGAAACTAGTTTGAATAAAACATTCGGTGATATAATAATTGATTATATATAATTCTCACAATTTTTCTATATATTTATCGTACACTGATTTATTCATAGTTAGCCGGTTCTTGGATTATTAGTCCCACATAAAATCGTAATTATTGACTTTGTTCATTTGTATTTAATTTTTTGGCTCATTTGACAAAATCAATACGAGACTCATTTAATAGTTTTAAAATGGTAGCTCAAATTTTTTTAATCTTATGTGAATATTAATGGTAATCTAATCATACACATTTATTAGGTTATAGAAAGTCAGAGTTAAAACTATTTCATGCCATTGTTGAAGAAGTTGTTTATTTCTTATATTGTCACTGTAAACATTTTTCTCTGCCAAATGCTAAGTAAATGTTAATCTTTACTTCTTTTTCTTATTATGACATGTTACTTTTTCCTGAATTTTTTTAAAAAAAAATAAAAATTAGTTTTTTTCCTAAGGTTTTTGTAAGACAATTACGGATTTGATATAATGAACAACTCGAATCTTTTGTAAATATTTTAAATATTCAAATTTTTTTTAAATAAAATTATCTTTGTTACTACACGAGTTTCACTAAGTAGTTAAAATCGTACTTTTGACAATATTTAATATTTGTAAGAAATTAGGATCTCTTTTTTTTCTCACAAAGATTAATTGTATGTTTATAAAATATACAATTTGCACATTTTTATACGTTTATTATATTATTTTTTTTGCGGTATAAATATTTCTAAAATAAATATTCTTTATAAAGTTATTTTTCTATTATTATTTTAGTAAAGAATAATCGATAAATTATTAGATCCACTTCTATAATATTATTTTGGGTTTTTTGTTTGACACCACCTTATAAAAAAGGTGTTTGCGAAACACCACCTTTAAAAAAATTTCTGGCTTTTTGGTACCTTTAAAAAAGAAAAATTGTAAAACACAACTAAATGACCGGAAACTGGGAATTGTCTTAAAAACTCCGGCAGGCAATACTTTAACACGTGCGATTCTTTCCCTCACTAATTTCCCTCCATTTTTTTCCTTTATATTCCCACCCACATCTTCTTCACTCTCCTTTGTCTTCTCTTTTCTATAATTGCTTCAAATTATGAAGATATGAATATTCAAATTATTAAGAATTTGACGAGAACAAATATAATGAGTTAGGTTTAGAAAAATTTTATCTTAAAGAAAATGAGAAGAGGTTTAATTGTTTCTTTAAAATTGTTTTCATCCTTGTTATTTTTCTCACTTATAAGGTTGTAATGTAGTTGGAGAAATGTTAAGAGTGGTATGTAATGACAAGGTTTAATGTATCCAGTTTCAATACCACAAGTATTTGTTATAATATGAAGCTTTAGTTTCCTTTTCCATTGTTCATATGAATTATGAAAGTATAAATTGGTGAATGTGAATACATTGAAAGCACATGCTCAAGCAATAATAATCTTTCATGCATATTTACCTATCAAATTACTACAATGTTTACTACAATGTATGTCATCATATAAATGCTCTAAAAAATGATTAAAGAGGGAAAGAGAGTGATGAAAGAGACGAAGGAATGAAGAAAGAAAATGGAAGAGGGAAGGTTAGAGAAGGTTAAGGAATTTTTTTAAAATTGAAGCTTTATTTAAGAAAAGAAATGGCACGTGAGAATGTTTATATGAGAAGTCAACGTCGGATTTTTTTTAACTTGGTCAAACTCCGGCCATTTGGTTGTGTTTTACAATTTTTTCTTTTTAAAGGTATCAAAATGCCAGAATTTTTTTTAAAGGTGGTGTTTGACAAAATGCCTTATATTAAAGGTGGTGTCAGACAAAAAACACTATTATTTTTCTTATAAATTATTAGATTTACTTCTATTATGATTACTTTCTCATAAATTATTAAATCTACTTTAATTAGGATAATTTTTTCATAAATTATTAAGAGCAAAAAGTTAAATCTACACTTATTAGGATTTCTAGAAAAGTTGGACTCTCTAATATCGCTTGAAAAGTTTCTGCTTTATATATATGTATGTATTGATTGATTGATTGATTGGCCATCATCTGGTCGATACTCCGTGTACATATTAATACATGATGTGAAAGTACGTTAGGAACTTGAGAATCATACATGACTCGATTTATTTGTAGACTTTCCTAAACCATTCGTAAGATCATGAAGTACTCTCTCTGTCCCGATAATATATTTATACTTACTTTATTTTGTGAGGGAATAAAATAAGTATAAACATATCACTGGGACGGAGGAAGTAATTTCTTGGAATTTCATGATACTCGTATATTCTAACATAAAATAAGGAAACCATGAACTTTCCTAAACCTACACGTATTAGGTCCAGCCTTAGTCTCTTCAAATTCGTAGATCTTACTTAAGAGCTCGCTTGGAATTAGAGTAACTATTAAGGGGGTAATAGAGTTTAAATGAACTAGAAAATGGAGGAAAGTGGTGGAAGTTGGAGATAGAAATGGAGGAAGATAGTGTAATAGTCTATCCATTAAGGGGTAATAATTACCCACATCCCCCCTCAAGTAATGCATTACCTCCATATGGAGGTAATAATTCCTCCCTCACCACCTCTTTCCACCTTCCACAACCACCACAAATCACCAATCTCCTTCCATTTCTTCTTATTTTAGCCTCTATTACTCCCTTAATAATTACTCCCATTCCAAGCGAGCCCTAAGAGTTAAGTCTGTCTTAACTTAAAACGATTCATAACCAAGTTTTTGGGGTTCGATCTATAATATACTCTCTCTGTTCCGGTTATTTGTTGTCATTTCTATTTTTGGGTATCTCAGTTATTTGTTGTCATTTCTATTTTTGGGTATCTCAGTCATTTGTTGTCATTTCTATTTTAAGAATGAATTTGATAAGTAATTTGATCATTCACACTCAATTTATTCCACTTGTCATTTAGTAATTGGCCCCTCTCCCTTTCCTTGATCTTTGTGCCAAAATCAAAAGGACAACAAATAATCGAAACGGAAGGGGTAGGATTCATAACCTTTGACCATGATAGCACTCGTTACTCCAAACGTTCAAGTCATCCTGTGGTTACGGCCATACGTATACATGCATGCATGCATGCCACGAGCCCTTCAATTTAAACATGTTTATCCTAATAACATAGCTTATCAATTATCATGCTGCCGCATGGCTTCGTTAGCCGAAGAATGACGATACGTATAGATATATTTATAAAGGGGGAACATAATAAGCTATTTTCACATTGGGGATTAATTAAAAAGAAATAAAAAATATTGAAGAGATGGCAGATATAAAGAGTGGAAGTTCTACTACAACAATTTGCAATGAATCTTGTGGTTGTCCTTCTCCTTGCCCGGGTGGTATCTCTTGCAGGTACTTTCATGTACTTGATCTTAACATTAAAACGGATTAAATATCATCGTCTTACTTTGACATATGTATAGAACAAATCTTTTGTTTTGCTATGCGTTATGCTTTTGTCTTAATAAACTCAAGATTGATGGATACATGCATCTGTCTTAAACAAGTAATTTGTGATTTTTGTATACGCTTCCTTTAATATGCTCAGTTTCCAAATAAAAATCTCGAGTTTTCAATACAATTATGTATCACATAGCAGTGGAGCTATGGAGGCTAGTATGGACGGTTACCTCTGAATATATATAAAAAAAATTAAGGGTTTTTAGTGAAAATTTGTGAATTCTCTTGGTTTTACCTTAAGGTAGTGTTTGAAAGCACGCGATTGATTTTATTTTCATGATTTCAATTGTAGAAATTGAAATGTTTGAATTCAATTCCAAATTCAATTCCAAAATTGTGTTTGGGAAACCCGTGGAATTGGAATTGGAATTGGAATTGGAATTGAATTTGGGCGAGACGGATATGGGTCGAGGCCATTGGATGTTTTATATTTGAGACAATATTTGCCATCGGATATTATAAATAAAAATATTGTGATGAAATTTGCGTCGCAAAATAAAACGTAAGAAGTCATGAAATTGAAATGACTAGTACATGGTAGGTATTTGAGAACCCAAAATTTTAACTAACTAACTTGGAATTGATAAGGAATTGAATCAATTCAAATTCCAAATTCTAAGAGTTTCCAAACACTTAAAATGTCTCAACTACGAAATTCAATTTCAGTTCAAGGTTCCCAAACATACCATAACTTTATTTGTAATTCGCGACCCCTAACGATAAATACTAGCTATAACCGGTGGTTTTAACTTACCTCCCTCATTCGAAATGATAAGGATGAAATAGTTTGGTCTTACCCTATAGGATCAACCTAGTTTTCTTTTAAAAAATAAAAAATAAAAAAACGGCCGAAGTTATCTCTATGTTATAGTTCCTTTTCATTAACCAGAATGCAAAACTTTTTTCGGACCCATAAAAGAAAAATAAATGATAATTAATTTCTGATGTACTTCGTATATAGGTGTAGAGCGGGAGGAAAAGAGATAGCAGAACACAAGAAGTGCGCATGCGGGGAGCACTGTGGGTGCAATCCATGCACGTGTAGCAAAGAGGAGGTCAAGGGAACTGGCAAGGCCTTCTGCAAGTGTGCACCTGGTTGTCCTTGTGTAACCTGTGCTTCTTAATAAAGTTTAAATTAGGTGACGGTGTTAGTAATTATATCCTACGTTTTATTTATTTGTTTACCATTAGTTGAAATATTCGCATTATAAATAAAGAATAATAAAAGGAAATAAATGACTAAGATAAAGTAATATAAGGTGTATGTTATATAGTAGTTTGTTTGATGTATGATATGAAGGTAATTACTTTCTTATGTAAGACAAGTGTATTTGTCTTAAGTTTAACACGAGTCATATACTACCTCTATCGACCGACTATAGAGGTTGTATTATGAAGAAAAATGATGATTGCCTCATTTCCTTTTCACTTCTTCCCCTTACAGTAAACTCCGTATGATTTATGATCGGTATGCCTCATTTATTCTCCAATCTCCGTAACCATTTTTCGAGTGTAAAAGTTTAGGTATAAAAAGTACGGTTTTCTCAAAGGACGCAAGAATTTTACGTCTACTTTATTGTGCTGCTACAAAAAGAGACTCAAAATTCTTCTTGGGAAGGATTGTATGGTATTGCTGTTGTTCCGGGTGTAATTCCAGAGCAGATATTTGTTACCACTCGTGGCTCGTAGAATGATGTCTTTGCTTGAATTCTCCTTGCGGTCTCCTGAAACGATGAACAAACTGAGGGCTCGGCTTTGGCCGAGCGTACTCACTCCGACGCTCAAGTCAGTTAACTTAGAGGGATAAGTTGTTACTTGGCTAAATGCGTATTGTAGAGAGATAAGGAAGATATTACCAGATGAATAGTGATTATTAGGTTAAATTGTGGATCCTTTCCTCAATGAAGGTTGAGGAGTATTTATAGACTTTCACCTTTTGTCACGTAGTGGCCAAGTGGCCAAGTGGCCAAGTGGCTAGCAGGTGAAAAGACCGTTCTACCCTCGGCCGATGGACCTATGGCAGGCCGACCGAGGGGTCTTGGATATGAGTACGCGGATATGTGCCCCGGCTGGCGGGTTGCCAGGCCGAGACCCAGGTGGCAGGCCGATGGGCTTCATCGACTAGGCTGTCTGAGTCGTTGACTTTGCTATGGATATCTTTGACCTTGCTCAATATGTTGACTTGGTCAGCGGTGCAGAATATGCCCCATCAATTTGCCCCCAGCGTAGTCTATGCCGTGGTATGGGCTCCGATGTATGTTGAGCGTATATTCTGCATAAGTAATTTCTGAAAATTTTTCCCGCATCGGCTTCTTCTACCTCGGCCTGGTCTTTCTTAGGCCGTACCATATCCCCCTCCACATGGATGTGTAAAGGGCATCCGATGTGGAAAAGAAAGTGACGCCGGCCGAGACCAGGGTTGAGAGTGCCGGGTGTATTTGATTGCCCCCAGGCCGGTGCTTCCTAGCTTGGTTGATCATGCGGCCGGCGGAGAGCAGATACCTAGGAATTTGTTGAGGAAGATGAATAGGCGAAGAGATGTGAATGGGCGTGTTGAAGACGCTTGGTCACTGTTGCATTGATTGACGTTCAACTGTTGCAATGATTGACATTCCGTGGTTGCATGTCTGACACGTGTCTGATCGCTGATTGGCTGGCGCTTTATGGGCTGTGCCCTGATTGGTCCTTCCTCATGGGCTTTTCCCTATAAATAGGGCAGTTATTCCGTGATTTTGGCCACCAATTTCATTTTCTCAAATTTTCTCAAATTTTCTCCAAAATCTTCATCTTTCTAAACTTTCAAGGGCTTCCTCTTCTTCTAATCTTCTGAGTCTTTGATCCGGCGAGTGTTTTTCTTCAAGGTAAACAAACAAATTTTCTTTTATTTTGTTAGTAATTGTTGTGAACATGTCTTCTGCTGATGCTGGACCTAGTGAACCTGCGTCGGGGGGCCCTAGGTCCCCTTCTCCTGAAGTTGATCCTCAAATTCTGGAGGAATGGGAGGATGATGATGATGAAGGTGACTTCGGTGATGATTTTGGTGATGATGCGGAAAGGGCTCGTCCTAATGAGGGGAGGCAGTACGTTATGGATCACGGCGACGCCTGTAAGGTCCGTCTCGACCGTGCTTGGACCCATAAGCTCGCCAGTTGTGTTCCGGTGAGACACTTTTCGAAGGCCATTTTTTCTTTGGTAGGGGATACAAAATTGTTATCCCTGAGGAGGGTCAGGCCGTCTGTTGCCCTCCACCGGGCTACACCGGCGTATACATGCGGCATTTGGAGTACGGGCTCCGGTTTCCGCTGAATGGGTACGTTATGGCCATCATCAGAGCCATGAACGTTGCCGTTGCCCAACTGCACCCGTTGGCTATGAGGACCATAGTCGGCTTTGTCTGGCTTTGTCTCTTCAAGGGAGAGGCCCCAACGGTGAATTTATTCCGCCGGCTTCACCATCTCAAACCATCAATCTCTGGCCGCGTCGGATGGTACAGTGTGCAAATGGAGCAGGGTTATGTCTCTGTTGACAAACTTTCTTCTTGCAAGGACTGGCAAGGTCGGTGGGTGTACGTTAGGGTGCCGGATGACTATCCGCTGCCCCGTTCCTTCCAGCACCGAGTTAATTTGCGGTGCGAGACTGAGGCGGAGCATGACAGATGGGTCACCCGGAAGAAGCTTAAAATGGATGCCAGTAAGGTCCCTCTTAAGGAGGATGAGAAGCTGGCGATGAGGCTTTTTGAGGCGGACAAGAGTGGGGTGCCGAAAAGATTGATCCCCCCAACGCAGATCATTCTTCAGGATGAGCCGTTTTGCCATGTCGGCCTCATACCGGCCCTAGCACAGGGTGAGTGGGGTCGGTGTGAGGCCCATCACCGTTGTCAATGTTCCTGTTTCTCGAATTTCAATTTATTTCTGTTACTTAACTCTTGCTTTGTTTCTTTCGCATACCACTTTGGACCGGACCTGTCTGAGGATATCCTCCGGAGAATGGGGCTGCACAAAGATAAAACTGTTGCTAACTTGCATCCCAAGGCTCTAGCCCATGACCGCAGGACGTCGCCGAATGATCTCATGGAACAACAGCTGAAGGGCTTGAACATGGAGGAGGCCCAGGCGAAGGTTGTTGGCAGCATGGCGCGCCGGACGCGGAAAACAAAGTCTTTGGCGGCGACAGCGTCGACACCGGTTCCACCTCCCATCCTCCCCCCTAAGAAGGAGATCGTGGATATTACTGATGGGGAGGACTCTGATGCGGAAGAATCTCCCCTTGTCCGTAAGAGGAAGGAGACAACCTCTACCGCTGGCAAGGAAATGCGTCCTCCGGCCAAGAAGGCCAGGCATGGTACGGCTTTATCCTATGGCTCAGGTTTAGTCGGTTCATTAGGTGCTTCTGATGACAGGCTCTCTGGTATGTCAATACGTGTTGGCACTGATGCTTTCATTAAATTTTTCCAGACCAGCCGCTGTCGGCCATTGCTCTTATTGGGCAGCAAGTGGAGGAGAAACCCGTGCAGGCTGGTGATCAAAACGTCACCATTGTCTCTTCATCCCAGAAGGCTTCCCTTTCCCAGCTGCAGGCTGGTGATCAAAACGTCACCACCGTCTCTTCATCCCAGAAGGTTTCCGTTTCCCAGCTTATAGAGGAAGGCACGAAGCTGATCAAGGAGCTGGCGAGGTGGAACGAGCTGACCGGTGCTCGTATCATAGAGCAGGAGAAAACCGTGGCTCAATCTGTTTTTGAGCGTAATGCCATCAAGCGGGTGGCTGTGTCGGCGAAGCTAGATTTCCTCAATGAGCAGAAGCTTAGGAGAGACGCCGAGAAGGCGCTCTTGGCTGAGAGAAAACTCAGGGAGGACGCTGAAAAGGAGGTCCTTGCTGAGAGAGCCAAGGCCGAAGCTGCGGCGGCCGAAGCTGCGAAGCTGCTGGAGAAGTGTAACCTTGTTCAGAGGCACGCCGACCTCTACCTCCAGCAGAGGAACGAATCCAGGGACCTGTTTAAGGCCCCGGGGGAGGTGGTTCGGAGCAAAGAGGCCATCATTAGGCAAAAGGAGGAGGACGTTGAGATGCTCCAAACCGTCATGCTCCCTAACATGTACGCCGAATTCCGGGATCTGGCCGAAGGAGCTGCCAGGGAAGTGATTGGGGAGCTTTTCCCTCTTGATGGTTCCTTTCCGTGGGGCAGATTTGACGAGCTGTTTGACGACAAGCTCGAAGCTAAGGAGAAGGCCGTGGCGGAGAAGGTCAAGGAGGCGGTGAGGGTGAGGATAGAGAAGGAGGCGGCCGCGGAGAGAGCAGCTCTTGCTGAGAAGGCTAAGGCGGCCAAGGAGGAAGCCGAGAGAATGAGGGCACCGATCTTTGCCGAGGCTAAGGCCGAGGTCGCCGGCCGAGGCTACTTTGGAAGACTGCTGGGTTGCCCATCGAAGAAGATGCGGCTACCGTTGCTGATGGCAAGCAGCAACAGGCATAGGGAGACGGGCGGTTGTCACCAGGCTCACTCGGCGTCTCGGATAGCTTCAGCTGTTCGGGAGCCAATTATTAAGCCCTTCCTTCCTGCCATCTTTTGGCGCTCCAAATGACATATTTGTAATTTTTGCTTTTCTCTCCTTGTATTTTGTATAACTTTGGTAGGTTGTGTTTTGGCTTATCCCTATGGGGACGGCCGTCGTCAGTATTCTCTTCACATGTAACCTGTTTATCATTTTTAATAAGAGTTCGTTTCTTTTGCCTTCGGCCTAGCCGAGGTCTTTATCTCATTTCTTACTCCTCCGCTAATAGTTGAGCGTCTCAACTGTTTTTAGCGTTTTCACTTTGCCTCTGGCTTGGCCGAGGTCTTTTCTCGTCATATTCGGGGTACAGTAAGTAAGGTACAGTAGAGATCAACTCTTTAAATAAAGTTCTTATTTTAGAACTCAATTCTTAAAATTAAGAACCAACTTTATGATTTAGTAGATCAACTCTTTAAATAAAGTTCTTGTTGAACATCTCAAGAATAAGAACTACTATTACTAATGCTCTTAACTCCCAAGTCCAACCAAATGACTCAAATCATTGTGTCTTACCCATGCTATTTTGTGTGTTAATCAAAACTATCATTTTGAATGTGTTGTGCTGTTGTGCATCAGAAAACACAAACCCAAAGGGTCTGAACTGAAGTAACATGATAAGTTGATGAAGTTAAGTTGTCCTCATACATTCAACAAACAATATATACAGCTAACAAATCATGGTAGAAACTACTCATGAGTCATGAGTCATATTCGGGGTACAGTAAGTAAGGTACAGTAGAGATCAAATTGACCTCTCAATAAGGTATTGTACAGTAGAGTAGAGAATAACAACCAGTAAGCAGCCTTGTAATTAGCAACATAAAGCAATTTGGATAATTCAATGAAAGTTTAAGAAAGGACGATCAACACTTGCAGCCACACAACTTAAAAGAGTCAACCATGTAACCAACTTAATAGAGATTTTCTCTGGAACAAGAATCATTCTCAACGATCCCCTAATTTGATAGGTTGGCAAAAAGTTTGTTTATCGAAATCTTTGGGTGGTCTAGGAATAGAAACGTCTGAAGCAGCTAACAAAGCTCTCCAAATTCAACTCTTATGGAAAATTCTTATGGATAAAGAAAATATATGGGTCAAAGTAATAACTAAAAAATACTTGAGAAATTGTTCACTTTTTGACCATAAGCCAAACTCAGTATCTTCTTGGCAATGGCGTAAGCTTATGAGTCTTCGAAATCTCTTTAGAAAAGGACTAAGATGGCAGGTAGGTAATGATAGTAACATTAAGTTTTGGTCTGATAATTGGGTTTCTTCACACCCACTTACAAGCAGGATGGTTGATGATGATAGTAATCGTGATTCTAATCTTTTGGTTAAAGATTTCATAACCTCAGACAAAGAATGGGATGTTTGTAAATTATCCAGTTTAGTAAATAACGACATTGTTAATCAGATTACTAACATTCCACTGCCACATAATGATACTCCAGATACCCTCATTTGGGGGTTGTCCGTAGATGGAAATTTCTCTACCAAAACAACAACTTGGTTAGCGCAAGGTTTGTTCGATCAAACTCTTGACAAATGTGAATTTCAGTGGATTTGGAAATTGAATACTCCTACAAAATTGAAATTTTTTCTTTGTAAATCTCGTGTTGACGGCCTTATGACGAAAAGTAGACTTCTCAAGAGTCATATTGATGTCCCACCTCATTGTGTTCTGTGCATCAATCCTATTGAAAACAAAGATCATTTCTTTTACGAATGTCCCTTGATTGGGTCTGTCATTCAAGACCTGAACATTATTAGTTTCAACGAGTTTTTGTCAAATTATGATAATATTACAAGTCAAAGTTTTCTAATGAAACTTAATTATCTCAAAGATTTAATTCTAAAAGATGATTTCATTAAGATTATTTTTATTTGGTGGAATGCATGATTTCATAAAAATGATATTATTTTTAATAATGTTAATTTAAGTGTCAGCAAACTTATTACTTTATGTAATAATAGCACTAAGACTTTAAATGTGACTAGATTTAAGGATCTCAACAATCCCGAGATACAACAGTCAGCTAGAAACAACTCTAGTAAGGAAGAAATTTGGTGGAAAAAACCTAGAAACGTTTTCCTAAAGCTAAATTTTGACGGATCGAGAATAGAAGGTAATAAAGCTGCATTAGGATATTCTATAAGAGATCACAATGGTAAAGTCGTTTTGTTTGGAGCAAAAAAGTGCGGATCAATAGTATCCTTGTTGCGGAAGCTCTCGCTTTAAAAGAAGGCATTTTAGGAGCTAAATAATTAGGGATCTCAAAGTTAATTGTGCAGGGTGATAATTTATGTGTTACTAGCTTAAAACCCGTGCAAAGTTGCACGGGCATATATAAAAGAATTTAAAAAGTTGACTTATAAATTTATTGCAAAATTAATATTTTCTCTATCCACTTTAAACTTCTTACTTTAGAACATATCTTAAACATTTTTATCAATCCTTTTGAACCTAACTTATCATGTTTTTACCCAATGATTTTGGCGGTTAATTACACCAATAAAGGTTCTTTTGATAACAAAACTAGTTTTGTTGCCCGCGGAACTCGCGGATTTGTTCATATTTTATTATGTGAGTTTGCTCTTTGATGAGATCAATACACATTTACCTACAATGGAATAGTAAATTTTCGCCACGCCTGATCAACTCGAAGCATTAAAAAGTTAACTTAGATTGGAAGTTTTTTACCGTAGCTTTTGAATCGGTGTAACAAATATTTGTTATTAATTACAGACGGCAATAACCATGTATTATATTAACGGTTTTTATAACGCGTGTCCTAAGGGCACATGTTAATAATCCCTTATCCACCTGGTTTCCACCCATAATTAACTATTTACCATTAGTTTAAGAAAGTTTTAAAAAATTACCTTATTTATATTTTATTTGCTCTCACTTCTTTCTATCTATAATTACTCAATTTCCATTTCATTGACTCCTCTTATTTATACGGCAACTCATCCTCTTTTTAATACAGTAGTGATTTTTCATCCGAATATTCATTGTTAGTACCCGCAGTAATGAAACCAAGATCCAGCGACGATAGCTAGTTGTTCGTCGGCTGCTGATCCACAACAACAGGCACCCACTTCTCGGAAAAACAGACTTCACAATTCGTAACTGGACAGAGAAGTCGTTTCTAACATGCCATGCTTACACTTTATTGAACGCTTATGACCTTTCCATTTTGCATTTGTCTATTCACAATATACACCAATCAACAGTCGTTCCCAGGTAAACTTATGATACAAAACTGATAAAAACCGCTCTGAAAGGGCATAAGCGTTCAATATGCGGCGCTGTAAAGTTAGCCATATCCCATTTAGTATAGCCTTTACTGCCAACCCATAACAAAACTAAGATGATTTTTTTTGGTGAAGATAACAAAACTAAGACGATGAGAATGAAGAATTTTGGTTTGATGGGGAATTGGGGATGAAGAATCATATACGCACGCATAAATGAGGTAATTAATTGGTGAGAGAAAATATAAGTTAATTATGTAAATTTTTAAGAATCTTCCATAAATAAGTTCAAAGAATTAATTATAGGTGGAAATTAGATGGATAAGGGGATTATTAACGTGTGCCTTTAGGGCACGCGTTAGAAAAACCGATATACTAACAATAAATCACAACACGCCTTAAATAAATCTTAACTAAAAGAAAAAAAAATAGATACATTACACAGTTCGAGATTGAGATTAACGGACCATCATAACTTGCATAATATTTTTTCCTTATTTGAAATTTTGCAGAGTTTATCGTGTGAAGTTGAAATGTACTCCATTTATCTTTATAATTCTATGCTTTGGACTCACATCGTCATGCCAAGAGAATACTTAGGCGTTTGAAATAGGGTCTTGAATTGCTGATTACATTCGATAATGTATAAACACACCTACCCATAATAGACACTCCATTGCAAATTGTCACAATAATTCTCTTATACGACAGTTTCTCCGTAATTCTTTTGCAAAAAGTGAACGATTTTTGGTAAATAATGACCACTTTGTAAAAAATGGTCATTTTTAATCATAAAAAGTGGTTACTAACTTACTATTTATCCAAAAATGGTCATATTTATAAAAAAAAATGGTCATTTTTTTGTCGTCATACATACGACGGTCTTATAATAGAATATGTGCTATAGATAAGGCAATTAAACAAAAGTGTCACATTGGGGCTGTATTTAAGGTACCAAAAAAGGAAAGGAAAACTTAAATCAAGCATTAATGACATCAATTTACGCGAAATTGTGTCATAAATTCCTAATTTAATTCCATTTTGGAAAGTAACTTAATTCTTAAATACAGCCCTAATTTATCATTACCCATAAAAAAAAGCAATGATACAAAACAAAAATCATTTCAGTTAAAACCTCAAATTTCCTCACAACATTGCAAAAAATTAGTGCTAGACGTTTGACTATGATGGTACTTACTCAAGTAGTGACCGTCTTTGTTGCGCCATATTGAGCTCTGTGGTAAACAACAACAAAGCTAAACAAACTATTGTTAATGAAAATAATGCGTACGCTTAAGAATAAATACTCTCGACAAATGAAGTTATTAAATAATTCAAAATTAGTTAATTGTGAACATGGTAAATCGATATTATTACGACTAAAAAGAGCACCTTACCAACAATCCATATCTATATATTGAGCGTTTATAATCAATAGTGCCGAATGCATTGATTTAAAGACATATATGAATTATCATTCAAACTTTCTGACAAACATACATAAATTAATTTAAAAGACAATATCTCATCATAATAACATGCACTTCGATAAAATTGATGAACATTAAATAAAATAAATAATAGAATTCTACAAAAAGTACTAACCGATGGAAAAGAAAAGGGTGTTGATTTTCGCAGTACACATTTTACTCATCGTAGTAAAGTGTTGACAATTATACCCCTTTTATTTCTCCTTTCACTTTCTCTCTCTAGCATTTCTCTAATATATTCTCTCTAATTACAAACTTCCATCTAATGTCATCCTCCATTCCCCTCTAATTTCACAAATCCGTTATTCATACAATTATTACCGACCTTGTGTGAGGGGATTCATCAGCCGTCCATTTCTCCGGCAGAAAGGATTCGGTGATGTAACTTTAATTTCTCTACGGAGTACTAATTTACTACCTTGATTATTTGTTTCTCTTTGGTTAATGTAGTACGGTGTACTCTATAGTCCATACCACATACATATGCATTATACAATTGTGTACTATACATGCCGGCCTGTCAAAGTGTCGAACGGATTTTTGTTTAATGTAGTACATTGATACTACATACATACATATGCAATAATGCGTAGTGTACTACCTATGTCGGCGCCGTTGTGTACTGCGTTTGTTTTTTACTACTTTGATTCTTTTAAATGTACAACATATGACGGCCGGAATCCGGCAAACACCTATTATCCTTGTCAATGACGGTGAATGCCCAATTGCCCATGTCATTGGTGACATTCAACTACACTAATATCCCTATCATCTGACGGCAACTGACAATAATTAACTTGAACATAAACCCTAACTAAAAAAATATAAAACTATAACAAAGATTCAATTTGATTATTAAAAATGGATTAATGAATTAATTACATGTTCTATAGTCAAATAATCATTCATAATTGAATAATTTGAAGGAGATTGAAGGAAGTTAAGAATGAAACAATATAGAGTAGAAAGAATTTTGTTTGATTTTTTTAGCCAAGGGTAGGCAAATGGAAACTTTGGTACAAATTGTACTAAAATGAGTAAAATGTGTACTGCGAAAATAAATTACGAAAGAAAATCATCAAAATAATAGTTCGTTTGAAAGAAGATTATATCCAAGTTTACAAAACGACAACGCAGTAGAATACTGCCAAACATAAACATATATCATGATTCAGGTGTCTTGTATCAGATGGTGGACTTCTGATGGGGTTTCAGTGGGTGTAACATCGTAGAAATCTACATAACACATGGAGTTACATGAGAAATAATTACTTGCACAATTTTGTTTCTAATTTCTCACACCCAAACAAATAGTTTACGTTTTCGAAAACCAAGCCAAGTGATAAAGTAAACTGTTTAAACAATTTCAATGGACTATGTTTTTATACAGGAATATTATTTTGTGGTAACATTAGAAGATAAAAAGTTGGATAATTAAAGTAGATAAGAATGTGTAATTATGGAGGAGTAATTATGAGAGGTAAAACATGTAAATACATGGGAAGATCAAAAGAATGTGTAATTAAGTTGGAGAAGCTACAAGATCTAGTGTCATTTATAGCCATTTATATTTCATTAGTACACATTAATACACAAGAGTCGAATAAAGACGCATAAACTTGTTACATGGCACTTTAAAGAAGCTAGATGGTGCCACATGGCGTGCAAAGAGATGCTCAATTAGCCTTTTTATATTATTATATAGATTAGTGAAAAGCATTAATCATGCATTACAATTAAAACTGTTAAAATTTAACCCGACCCAACCCTTAAACCTGAACGTTTGATCCATTTTACGGTCAAGTTCCGTAAATGATAACATGCAATCCGATTGATCCACAACTCTTAATAACTCGTTATTTCGGGGCCAAACCTAACATGTTCGACCTAATGGATTGAAATTAAGATGATGATAAATGTATGTTAAATATCACTAAAATATTAATAATTAATGATATACTCCGTAGTTTTCGTCCTTTAAACGTAGAAATTTTTCACAAAAAATATAACTTTGTGAAAGATATTTTCATAACAAAATTAAATATGTAATTTTTATTTTTCAATGATTTATAGTTTTGAGTGAATTACCGGTCAAACTTTTCAAAGTTTGACCTCCCAAAAGCAAATGGGGAGTTTGGTGTGGATTGGAGGGAGTATATTGTTATGAAAATAGTTAATTTCTATGTATAAAAAATGGAATAATAAATAATAACCATTACTAAGTTGCGTTTTTTTAAATCATAAACATGATATAAAAAATAATTATTTAAAAGAAACTTTGTTATTATAATTTTTCATTGTAAGAATTATGACTTCAATAAGAAATGAATATGATTAAAATACTGGTATCAAATATGATTTAATTGAAAAATATATTTTTATTGTAATGAAGAATTGAAGATGTTAAAAAAGGTGCTAGATTGTTTTGACCCGTATTCTAAATTTGGTCCGCCTCTGATCCATATAACATGGCACGTATTATATATGACTCGTCCAATATATTAAGGGTGCTGATGAATTCACGGAGTGAATGAACTAAGCCACAGACAATTTAAGCTATCATACCCCTGAAAAGCTGTTTCATGGGCCCCATGCAAAATCTGCAATATACAGAAAAGGGCGCTACATGCATAGTTCTCACATTTCCCGTGGATTGGTCTATTCATCCCGTGAAAATATGAGCACCCTATATTAAACTTGTTAATAGATTAAATACAAAAAATTAGCTTTCCGTTTTCACAAAACCTCATATGTTGACACGTTCAAAGACCAATTTGCTCGTACACCCGTGATCATTTGATAAAAATAACTTTTATTTTTCATAGTACCATATAATTGACAATTAAAGCTGGTAAATACAAGATATTGAGACAATTGAGCAATATTAGGTTGCCGAAACTCAATCTAAGATGGCTTAAAATAAGAGAAGTCTAATAATTTTTAGAAAATCCGTTCAAAAATATTTATATGATTAGACCAAAAAATTAGGGTTATTTCACTGACGATATTGCTAAGAAAAATAATTTCATGTATATGTTAAATTATCATAAATATAATTCCATTATGGACTCATCGCTCAATTATTTTTCTTACCGCATGATACATATAATTGTGTAAGGCTAGTTAATACATACTAAAAATTTCAAAAGCAATCAATAGTTGCAAGTTACACATTATCGTTTAATACTTTAGTTGATAAGTATAACATAGAAATGCTATGTACCAAAAAAAATATCTTAAAATATCGAAAATATATGGTATTTGAAAATGAGGTAACAAACTTAATTTGTTTTTCTTTATTTATTGCTTCAATTTAGGAGTTATTTTAGAAAATACATTAATTTTCAATAGAAATGAGGTATGAGTAGTTTGGCGGGAAAAATAAATTTGTTGTGGTTGTTGTTTTATTATTTAGTATAGATTAACTCGATTCGAAATACTTGACAGATTCCTTGGGAAATTTCTAGTATTATCAAGTATGTGAAATTAGACCTTCATTTTTTCGATGAAATGATAATTAAACATTGTTTTCGTGAAGCCAACAAAGTTGCTGATTTCATGGCTTCTATTGGACATTCATGTCCAACTCTTTCGAGGTGGTTTGATAGCCGGTGGCTTCAACTTACCTCCCTCATTCGAAAGGATGAGATAGGTTGGTCCTACTCTAGAGGACCAACCTAGTTTTCTTGCCTAATAAAAAAACAAAAAAAACACGTAACCAACCAACCATATACTTGAGTTAGTTACTCACAAAACTCAACATTAGATGTAATTTTTATGATTGGAAATTTATTGCATTATTACATCAGAGACGACTCATGAACCAAAAAACTCAAAAAAGTAGCTTATGCTATGCTTATACTTGCTATTTTATTATACAACTAGTTTTGTGACCCGTGAAATTCACGGGTTCTTTTGTTTTTTACTATGATATTTTTAGTGAATCAAATCATAACATTCTACAATATGATTTCATGTTTTAAGACTTCTATAAAATCAAGACAAATTAGTTTTTTTGTACAATAGTTTTATGTAAAATCAGAAACTAAAGTGTTATATAGTAAATACTTTTATCAAAACCATGTCATTATTTGACGTTCTTTTATGAGGGTTTTAAATGGTAAGTGGTGTTACTCAAATCCTTTTACGTGCTTTGTGATATGTCAAATATGCGCAAATGGAAGCTGATTAAAATCAATTAATAATACAGGTATTCGCATAATCGAAAACTGAAGTAACTCAATGGAAGCTGATTAAAATCAATTAATAATACAGGTATTCGCATAATCACATTACATGAAAACATAATATTATCAAACAAAGATCGCCAAACATGCAACACCCTCACTAATTAGATATTAAAATTTTATCAACAAATCCGAAATTAATATAAAACACACGATTAGAATTGTTGTGACAAAAACTAACATTTCACAGCACCCATAATATTGTAGCTAGTACTATAATAAATTGTGGAACTAAGAATTTGAAAGGAGCAACACGTAATAATTGGATCATTAAGTCCCTATACATCATCCATTAAACAATATTAAGCAAAAATGTGCTTTGACATTTCTCCAAATTTTCCACCTTGGGGATTCAACCGTATACTTCAAAATAGATAAACTAAGCATTCCACTCAATCATGTTTTCTATCAAAAGCCATTTTGAATAGGCATGTGTCTCATGTGTATAATTAAAGAAAATGAAAATTAAATTTAAGGTGTACAAAAGAATAATGTAGATGTAAATAAACTTTTTAGATTTCTCTCATCTTTATAGTTATTAATAATTGATAATTAATTCACCTCACTAATTTAACATCTAACTCCTTTCTTAAATGATAATTTTTGGGCTTTTCACTCCATTATTTATGCTACCTATTATCCATGTCAATAAGATTGAGATCCTCGCAAATTCAATTTCATTCTATGAGTGTTATTTTTCTAAGGAAAAATGATGATTAAAAAACAACACATATCAAAATAAAGCATACATTTGAAAGTTTTTGAAATACTAATTTTTTTTATGAACCTAAAAACAATTAGTCATTTACATTCATGTTGTCAATCTTATAATTAGTTTATAATATAGTATTGAGTCGAATGAATAGAGTATTTGTTTAAGTAATTCTAATATTTCTCTTCTTAGTCTTCTTTCTTCAATAAACCATCCCTACATAAAAAAAATCACTTAGTCATTAATTTTTGTTATTAATTTAAGTTTCTCTTAAATAATGGAAGAAAGATGACATTGAGTCTAAAGATGTAAGTATATTTACCTTTGAATAGCACAACACCACAAATCTCAATATCCCTAAATAAGAAATAAACAACAAATATGTGAGGTTAAAAATGTGATGTACTTCATAACCAATGGAAAATAAAATAAATAAATGAATTCTTAATTTAAAACCTTAATACATTTACCTTGATGCTGATACAATGATAAAAAAAAAAGTTAGTGACATATACAATTCTTTTCGCGATAGCGGTACAAAAACATTTACTTAAATGTTGTCTCACAAATGTTGTCTTCCGTCAAAAACTTATAGTCAATCTTGTAGTTAGTTTATAATATAGTATTGAGTGGAATGAAGGGAGTAGTTGTTTAAGCAATTCTAATATTTTCTTTCTCCATATAGTATTTTTTCTCCAATGAACCATCTATAGGGAAAAAAAAAGGACAAAATCCATCGAGTAATTAATAAGAAATAAAATGGTGAAATTTGATTTACGTGATATTAATCTTATCGTTATTAATTTAAGTTTTTATTTAAATAATAATAGAAAAAGGGCATTGAGCCATAAAGATGTAAGTATATTTATTTACCTTCGAATAGCACAATACCACAAATCTTGATAGTTCCTACATAAGAAAGTTTTAAAAAGTGATGAGCAACCAATTGAACTTAAAAACAAATAAATGAATTATTATTTTAAAACCTTAATACATTTACCAAACCTTAATACATTTACCTACCACAAATCTTGATAGTTCCTACATAAGAAAGTTTTAAAACGTGATGAGCATTTCATAACCAATGGAACTTAAAAATAAATTATTAAATTATTAATTTAAAACCTTAATACATTTACCTTATCTTGATGTTGATATACTGATAAGATTTAAAAAAGACTATTTACATATACAACTACGATTTTATTGGCGATGAGTAGGGATGGCAGTGGGTCGGGGACCCTACCCAGACCCTGAGGGTCGGACCCTAATGGGTCGGGTATGGGTCTCATTTTTTTTCAGACCCAATAGGTATGGGTCGGGTATGGGTCTTAAGAAAATATTTCGGGTCCGGGTCCGGGTCTAAGTTATGAGACCCATACCCGACCCTTATACCCTTTACTAAACAAAAAAAAAAAATCAAAATCACATTTTTTCTGAATTCATACCGGCAGACTGTAGAAATCCAACTAAAGTCTCTTTCTCTTCCCTCATCCCATAAAGTGATAAAACCCAACCAAACTCTTCTGACAATACCACCACTCCACCACTGACACAAGAAAACCACCACCACAAAGACGACACGCGACTGGCAACCACCTCTCTAATAGGCGGCGACCGACAACCACCATTAACGGCAGATTAATAAACTCATAATGTTAAAGTAGTATGATTTTTTTTTTAATATTATAAACCACATAGCTGTTAATTTTGTTACTAAAGTGGCTAAAACTCGGACCCGCGGGTAGACCCAGACCCTACCCTTACCCATAGGGTCCGGGTATGGGTCCTCAAATTTTAGACCCTTGCGGGTCTGGGTCGGGTACGGGTCCAAAGGGAAAATCTCGGGTCCGGGTCCGGGTCTAGGCGGACCCTACCCAGACCCTACCCATTGCCATCCCTAGCGATGAGGGCAAAAAAATATTGGCGTGAAATTTGGCTCACAAATGTTGTCTTACATCGAACATTTATATCCAATTGAGGATGCATGTTATGACTTTTGGGTGTCTTTTTATTATTATCATCAAATTTAATATATATAATAATTATGTAGTAAGGTTTTAGGACTTTTGAGTATTCTTTTTCATTATTAGCAAATTTAATATAAACATAAATATGGAGTAAGGAGAAATGAAATGTTAAAGGTTTCCTTTAATTTTTATTTTATTTTTTATTTTTTTGTTGACAAAAGCCACCTTGTTTAATGTTAAATATGTTATTATTTACTCTTAATATCAACAAAATATTTATTTTTTTAATAAACGGAGTAAATTAGAATTATGTGATATTTATTTGTTGCTTAAAATATTCTAACAATAAACGTCGAAATTTAAAATTTAATATGAATTTTGATTTTAATTGTTGTTTAATTTATCTACAAGCTTAAAAGTCCAAAGTATAATATTTGTAATGCTATTTGCATTTAATATTTCTTTCTTTTTTTCTTTTTTACTTTTAAAATTAGAAATAATGATGTAAACTTTGGTGTAAATTTTAATTATAAATTATGAAATTTTGATGTAAATTTGAAAGGGATATATAAATTTTGGAAAAAAATATATTTAAATTAATGTCATACAATAATAAGTTGATGATTTATACCACATAAACTCGCCATGTCATATTAAAATTTGACATGTCATGTGTAGTAAGTGACGTGGCTTTTTGGTAGTGTAAGGTGGCATTTATGACGTGGCATTTTAAGTTCCCCTTTTAATAGTATTATATAGATTAGTCTTCCTTAAGACTAAGACTTTCCGTCTTATTAATAAGACGGGTCATTTTGATATCACATTGTACAATATGGGTCAAGTAGCTAAAAACGGGTTGGGGAGTGTAATTAATTAAAAAGTAGGCTAGTGTGTAGTAGACTGCTTGTAGGCATGCAAATGTGTAGGGAGTTTGATAATTTGATGTGTTAATATGACTGTACAGTATAATTTTTTCAAAATTTGAGTAGTACACACACTACTCTCTCACAATTCACTCTAACAACCTCACATTTTCTTATCTTTTCTCATCTCTCCTCCAATTTAGTCCTTCTCTCTCTTCACTTCTTGGAAAATTCACTGGAAAAAAAATAAAAAGTTTAATAAATAATTTTCATCAACACAAATGAAAAAAAAATAATGGTAAAGAAAACACTTCTAAACAAGAAAACTCAAACATCACATGCAAGTGTTGAAGATTTGTCATTGGAGTGAAAGCCATTGGAAAGAGGAAGATTGTTGAAGAAGAAGATATGGACGACGACATGATGGGGTAAGTGAAGATGAATCTGATTTTTTAACCTTAGTTTGTGACCAATTTGTTAACCTTGATTTGTGACCAATTTTCCATATCATGTCTTTATTATTGTTGATTGATTTGGTCTTAAAATATACAAGTGTTGATTATATTACGAATTTGGTTGAAAGTCTTTTGAACATATAAATTGTGACTTGTTTTGTTTGAAAATCAAATTAATGACCCCGTTTTTCAAGATAATGTAACCATTATTTTTAATGAGTTCATAATATCCATTTTTACCTTTTTAAATTTATAAAGACTTTTTTGTATCCAGTTTTCCTAATTATGTATCCATTATTGGTTATGACTTTTTTATGTAATTTTAAAGAGTTTAAAATGATACCAATTTGGCTGAAAATGTCTTCAAAGTATGAGTGATAACATATTTATGTATCTTATGTTCATGATAATGTAACCATTATTTTTGTGACCTTAATTTGTTTGAATTCATACATGTTTACATATTTCCTCATCATGTTTCCATTATTAGTTATGACTTTGTTATGAAATTAGCCTAGTATAATATGTCGTCATTTTGCTTAAACATGTATTCAAAACTAGAAGTGTTATCTTGTTGTTCATAATCAGTTTTATGTCGCCAATTTTAGAATCATGTATCCTAAGGGGTTATGAATTTGCTAATTATTTTGTTGGTGATTATGTAGATTTCTTGTGGTGATGATGTTATTATTTATATTGGAATTATTGTTATTTAGGGTGTGATAGTGGATATAATGGGTAGTGTATGATGGAGTATATGAACCACCTGGTTGTGTTTGATGGTAGTAATCTTTACATTATTCTTGTCGTCATTTAAAATGGCATGATTGGACATGTAATTAGTTTGTTATATATTCGTAGAAAAACATATCCAACTAAAGGCACTCAAATTATTATGTTTATACGTTCGTAGAAATCTTTTCTCTTTCACTGATATTTTTACTGTTTTTCTAATATTGCAGCTCCGCGTTCTTAGATGGATGACCACAAAATATAACCTCGAACTTGTTTTCACATCTCCATAATGATATGGACAAAGAAGTTGAGAGCTTTTATGTGTATCAATATCGTTGCTCATAAGATGGTTCAAGCAGAGGAGATTGCTAATAAGACACATATGACTGTAATATTGTGAGAAGTAATTGGATCTATGAAAATGCTGATACAAAATGATAAAATGTAACAATTATATGAGAAGACAAATACTTCTTAATGTGGTTGCAAATAATGCAAATTAGAGTACATAAATCGAAGACTTATTTTGGTGTAATATGTGCCCACTAAAAGCATATATGAAATCATTTTAAATTTATAAGCTTGTAATCTGAACAAGTACTTGTATGTATGACAAAGATATTTTCACGGAAGCGTAGTATGTTACCAATTATATAAAACATTAAATAATTTTTAATGTGGTTACAAACAGTGCAAATGAGATTACATAATTAAAAGATTAATTTTGGTTTAATATGTGCCCATTAAGAAATGCACGAAATAATTTAGCTTTTATACTATGTAGATGTTAACGATTCTATTATTATGGTGACATGTTTTACTGAAATGGTTACATATTCTATTAAAATTGTATGAAATATGTTGTTAACAATATTGTACTTATGTGACAACACCTTAAACTTTTTTCAAACTTGTTGATTTGTAAAATATGTTGGTTCAAAAATATGTTGATTTATAAAATATAGAACTAGCATGGTAACATGTTCAACAAAGGGTGACAATATGTGTTTATGTCTAAGTTTTATAATTTGTAACCATATTATTTCTAAATTTATAGAATAAATAATAAGTATATCACATGTCATACATAAATGGTAACATGTGAGTGTTAGGTGTTTGTTTCCATGTTTTATGAAATATTGAACATTTTTTATGAATTTATAGAATAACAGTTAATACATAAATGTTAACAAGTAATATGTTACCTCACAAGATGTATTACTTTGATATGCAATTAAAATGAATGTGGAAAAAATAAAACACTAACTAGGTACATATAAAATTAAGGTGCTTATAAAATCAAATGTCTTTGGAGATCAATTTGAAAAAATTATTAAAAAAAAATAATAAGATGTGCTTGAGGATGTTTCTTATACAAATCGTATACAAGCTTTCATTTTTAACCTTCAACCCAACTAGAGATTTTCAAACTTTAATAATGCCTGCATATGTTTTTGTAATGGTCACAATATGATGAAAACTATACACATTAATACATCGGCAAAAATAAAAAAGAATTAAATTGAAGAACATTAATAAAAAAAAATAGAAAAATTATCACAGTGGATGAAAAGCAAAGAAAACTTCATTTCTTTTTTCGGATCCATAAATGAAAATAATTTGGATTATAGTAGAGAACATCTTATTGTAATAAATAATGGGTTTTGAGAGAAAAAAAAAAAGTAACCCAGTAACATTACAAACCTTCATTCGTCAACAAATATTAAACAATGAGTCTTAACTCTCATTAGTATTAGTGTAGGTTAATTTTGTTGCTATTGAGTTTTAGCGATTTGAAAGTTGTAAGACATTGATGAATGATTGTAGTTATACTAATAATGAATAGTGAAGTTTTTTTGCCTTTTAATTTGAATGAGAAGGTGAAGGTAAAGGTGAAAGTGAAAGTGAGAGGTTGTTTATTGAAGATGATGAAGATGATGATGATGAATGGTGTTCATGATAAATATGAAAGGAGATAAATGAAAATGATAAATGGGTCATGAATAACAGTTAGTCTTGCTGAAGACGGGTCGGAGCAAGTGACAGGTAATGCCACTCACAAAACGGATAGGGGGGACAAGGTGAGGGCACCCATGTGCTTCCCTCTCTCCTCTATTTGGGTCATTTGTGAGAGGAAATAGTATCCGTCACTCCAAAGTGACGGATACGTGCCGTCTTCAATGAGATTTTGTGCATGAATAAATAGATGATCAATAAAAAGAAGTGAGGGTCAAACGTCAAAAGAGTTGGTGTGTTTAAGCATAGTTTAATAATTATCCTACAACATTAAATGTTTGAAGTGTCATTTATTAATAAAAAACAAGGAGAGAGGTATCTAGCATTAAATACAAGTGCATACCCATTTCTTGCCGGCGGCTCATTTTTGTTCTAAATGAGTCTGTTTGACCCGTCTTATTATTTCAGACAGATACTTTCGTCTGAAACAAGAATTTGTGTTTATTATAAAATATGTTACCAAATGTATTGTGCTGCTGTACAAGTTGTAGCCTAGAAAAAATCTACTACAGTATTATATATTTATATCCAAAGAATGTATCTACTACAATATTATATCCAAAGAATCAATAATGTACTACCGTACTGCTGCATCATCATCTTCTGCATCACCATCATTGTCATCAGCATCATCATTGAAATCAGCATCTTCTGGATCACCATCATTGTCATCAGCATCAGCATTGACATCAGCATCATCTTGTGCATCAACATCTTGACCAACTTCCATGTGTGGAATAAATGTTAAGGCACTGTGAAATCGATGTTTTACTCTCACACTCAAATCAATCATCATCTCATCTTTCAAGTCATTGACATGAAGAAGATAGTCCTCCCTTTGTACCAACAACTTCCTCCCATTAATTGAAGCCAACACACAATCATCCCTCTCAAATGACATCAGCCTCACCAATAATCATCAGCCCAAATTTTCCACAAATCAGATTTCTGCTCATTCAACAAACAATAAACATACACTTCCTCATTATTCACGGCCCATACATTTTGAACCCAGAATGAGTAGTTGACCTAATTACCCCTAGTATGATGTCTTTATCCACCACTTTAACCTTAATCAACCCCTATAGATTATTACTTGTATTATCGTACCAACCCAGAAAAAAAATTCCATTGGCAAAGAAGGCTCTTTCCAATACTTTATTTCTTCTCAAAAAAAACTTTGTGAGAATGTCTTCCCAAATGTTGTTTGAAAAGAGCCTAAACACTCCAGCCGGGATAAAAGCAAGGATGATGGGATCATCATCAATCATACCAAAACCATAAGATCTCAAAACAACATTACCACCATTAACATAAAAAAATCACCCTTTTCACACTAGTCATAGGATTCCAAATCCAAAATTCGTTTTCATCCCATCTTAGCACACGGATCAAACCATTAATTGACCCCACAACAAACCACATACCCTTTCCATAAATGGCCTAGTGTGAAATGTCTTTAATTCTAGGGATTTATTCTAAGACAGTAAATCAAGACTAATGTTTTCATACTTATCTTCCACGTATAACGACTTAACGAGTAAGACCATTGTATAAGGAGTAGTCGATGTATGCTCAAGGTACAATCTTTTGAAGTAATTAGATTCTATACCTGAATTCCAGTATCTGCATACAGTCTTGAAACCATGTAGATTTTCCATGTCGCATTTTGGTAAGATTAATTTCAGCAAGGATCGTATCATTTGGGATATGATTATCGTGGTCCTTCTCGTCTAAGGTCTCTTAAATAAACACCATATTATTTGTAATATAGAAAGAATGATTTAGGAAGCAAAATAAAGAAGAAAAATGAATGAGATTAAAGAAGAATTTAAAAAACAAAGACGAATAGAAGGAGAGAATACAGAGGAAGAAGATGAAAAAATGTTTGATTTGACCGTTGCTTTTTTTCGGGAAAATTTGGATGTATCTTGCAAGCATAGTAGCTCTACCAAGCTACATGCTTGATTTAGGAAAAAAAATAAAACGTAAAGCCGAGTAGCTTTAAAAATCGATGTGATAAACAAAACTACAATGTATTTTAGCTGACCGTTGGAGATGCTCTTAATACCTTGGTTTAAAGATGACGTGGGTTAACCACAATTGAGTAAATGTTTTTCTATTTATATAGATAAGATTAGTGCAAAATTATATACGTATATTAACACAATATATTCATTTACTGCCACGATTATTACTACTTTGTCACAACTTTTTTTAAATTTATTAGTATTTTGCCGCGATGATTGTTAATATTATTGTTTTTTTAGTCATTTTCCATTTTCTTAATTTTTTTTATTTGTCAGAGCAACTCCAATGGTTTCTTTTGAGAACCTGCTTGCAATTATTGTTAATTTTCAAGCAGTATGCTCACCATTGGAGTACAAAAATATATATCCGTTTGCAAGCAGGTGTAACCCTCCTGGAAGAGGACCCAACACACATCCTTGCTTTTCCTCATCCACAAATGACAGCACACACTCCCAATCATCGCCATCAAAGATCCATAAGTCAAATTTTATGATTTGAAACAACAATCTAAACCTACAATTGACATACAACATTCCGTTTGCATCCTACACGTTGGTCACAGTAAATGGATAACGAGTCCATGGAGCTCTAATTCGACTGATCTCTTTCTTCAAAACATCCACTTTAAGCAAACCAAGGAGATTCCCTCTCTATGTCCAACCCCAATAAAAACAGCCGTTAACATAAAACCCTCTCAATAGTACTATATCATTGTCGACAAACTTGTGGACAAATGTCTCCCAACAGTTGTTTCTCAAGGAAAAGATTCTGAAAATTCCTGAATAACGAACCGTTACGAGGATGTAATCGTCATTCATGTAAGCGAATGCATCTCCCAGTAGGTATAGGTTACGAAAAGATTCGTCCACCACAACCCTAATCACCATGGTAACCGGATTCCAAATCAAAAAATTTTACGACGCATGCAGCTTGATGCAAATGAGACCATTTGCACATCCTACCACTTTATACGTCCCCCCACAATCCACTAAATCCCTAGAACTCAGTAAAACTAACTCAAAAGACCTATTCCAAGAAAGAAACTCTACTGTGATTGTTTCACCCATTTCACCGTAATCGTACTTCACGAGTAAAACCATGGAATATTTACAATTCCGTGAATATTCTCCATATAAGCTTTTGTATTTGTCTAAATTCATGATTGAATTCCATGATTTCGAAACCGACTTAAAAATATGTGCATACTCGAACCCTAATTTGGGCAAGATTACACAACCTACCATATCCATATCTAAATCTGGTTTTCGAGGAATTACCTTCGGCTTAAAGTCAAGCAATGTGATTTTTTGCGGGATGATGCTGACGGCCTTCTCCGAAGTCTCGGAACTCTCAAAATCATTCCCCCCATTTAAATCTTGAATTATCACCATAATGTGATGTATTGATGATGTGATGTGATGTGAATGAAAAAGAAGTAAAGATTAATTGATATGAATGAATAAGGAGAGAAAGGAGAAAGATTGTTGTGTGAATGAAGAATGAGAGAAAGAAGAAAGATTGTTGTGGGAGTGAAGAAGGAGAGAAAGAAGAAGAGAAACCAGAGATGACCGTTTTATGTTTGATTTCTGCTTTATATAATGGGACGTCTTTGCCCTTGCTTTGTCCTTGCTTTGTTGTCTTTTTTTTTTGGATTATTCTCATGTTATTCCTAAAATTTGCACTTTTTCCCCAAATACCCCTACTTTTGTCAAAAAAAATGTTTGACCAGTCATATCACTTAGTTACGAGATCGAAAAGTCGCGATTTTTTTTCCTAAGTTAATCGTCTTTACGAAATGTTCGATTTGAAAAAAAAATCGTGTTTTTAGGTTATCTAAGAACAGAGTTACGACTTGTCAAAGTTTGTTCGTTCAGAAAACTTTGACCGGCTTTATTTTCGATCACATAACAGAAATTAAACTTTTTTTTTTTTCAAAAATGATTGTCTTTCCGAGATCTACATGTTTAGAAAAAAAAATCGCGGCTATCTAAAATCGTGACTAAGAGATACGAGCATTTAAAGTAATTTTCGAGAAAAATAGGGGCATTTGAGGAAAAAATGCAAACTTTAGGGGTACCATGGGAATTATCCTTTTTTTTCCAAAGAACAAATTTTCATCTAAGACGAAGATATTCGTTTAAGTTTAAAACAAGTCAAATATGTCTATATAAAATGAATAAGATGAAAGCATAATTTATATGGAAAACCAAAAAAATTATCATATATGTCAATGTGGGATTATATTTGACTCGTTTTAATATTAAGACAGAGGTTAAGGATAGACCTCACAAAATTAACTCGACCCGACTGGAAAACACCGACCTGAGATCCAAAATTTACCCAAACTACAACACCGGTATTGACCCGATTCAGTCTGAAAATGACCCGAACTTTGTTGACTTGTAACTAACCCGACTTGAAATGACCCGATCCAAAACCACTTAACCCGAAAATGACCCGACAAAACATAGCTTTAATTGAATCAAAACAAGTTGAATCGACTAATTTAAAATCACATTTTATATTATTTACTTTAAAATAAAGAAACAATCATCAAAACTAAACTAAAAATATGTTATAATACTGAGTGGTTGCAAAAAAACGAAATTGTATCGGAAAGGGTATGTCATATGTGTGGTTTCAAATTTTGTCGATATGTACCTGATACGTTTTTTATTGCCGCCAAATATACGGAAATTCGTATAATTAAAACCATATGCCATGTCAGATATTAACTTTGTTTGTCTTTTTAATTCTTAATAAGGGGATATTTTAATCAAACGTAAACAAATGATTGAGACGAATAGATTATACTCTTTCCATTCAACTCCACTTTGCAACTATGGATTTTGCACAAATATTAAGGGTGTTATTAAAGAATGATAAAAGTACAACCCAACAAGTAAATCTGCTTTATTAGGGAAGAAATCAAGTAATATTAAGCATATTATTAGGGGGCGTTTGGTACGGGAAAGGGTAAGAGAATGGAATCAAGAAAGGGTAAGAGAGGGAAATGAATGGGATCACCCATATTATACTTGGGTGTTTGGTTGACAATTAGAGGAAAAGAGAATTAAAAGCCAACATCCACCACCTCCACCTGCCACCATTATCTACACCGACACCACTACAAGTAGCGGCGTCGACGATCTTCCTCACGGTACCCCACGGCGAACCTAATCACCTCGCCTCACGCCCTCAACAAACACCACAATCCCTACCCCAAACACCTATTCATTCTAAAAAATCCACCACAACCCTTCGAAAACCCCTCTCCCAACCCTTAAAACACCAGATCTGGTGTGGCCGGCGTCGGGCGGTTGCAGTGATGTGACCGAGGAAAGTGTTGGTGGTGGTTGGTGGGGTGGGAGAGTTACTGAAGGTGTTGGTGTGGTGTTTAGTATTTGAGGATATGGGGTAGCGTGGACAGGCGGCGTCGCTGGTGGTGGTTGTGTCGGCGTCCCTGGTGGTGGTTGTGTCGGTGTGGTGGGTGTAGGGTGTAGATGGCAGTGGTTGACGGTGTGAGAGGGTGTGGTGGGTGTGCTGGGAGTGGTGGAAATAGGGAGTAGGAGGAAGAAGGAATTATGGGGTTATGGGCTTACCCAAGTGGGAGAGGGGTAAGGATGAGAATGATTTTGGGGGTATGGGTTACCCTTTCTTTGTGTCAAACAAACAACAACAAAAGGAATCAACCATTTTTATTCTCTTTCCCTTTCTTTATTCCCCCAAACCAAACGTCCCCTTAGTGTGTTAATACTCCCTCCAAATTGTACTTCTTGTTTACATTTCCCCATCAAATTTGAGATGAGTTTAAAAACCCCACCATTTCCCTCCAAAACCCATCAAATCAGCAACTTAAGTTGCTCCTTTACATAACCTGAATCAGCTCTATTATTACACATTTCTTGAGCCAACAAAACTACACTTTACTTCCTCTAAAAAAATTACAGATTTGTGTCCCAAATATCACAGTTTTCAGTCCAAAAATTACAGTTTTCAGTCCAAAAATTACACAAACATCTCATTACAATGTCGGGCAAGTGTCTTTCAGAAGATGCTAGACAAGAAGTGGTTATTTACTTGCTCCAGCAGTCAGAAGAAGGGAAACTCAGTCGTGGTACATTCAAGGAAGTTGCTGCCAGGTTTGGAGTCAAGGAAAGAACAATTTCTGATATATGGAAACTTGCAAAAACACCAAGATTAGTTGGTCAAAAGTTAGATGTAAAAAGCAAAAGAATTGGCAACAAGAATAGGAAACGTATACTACCTAACCTAGAGCTCATAAAAACACTAGAATGGGAAAAAAGAGACACCATGGAAGGATCTCAAAAAACACTGTAGTTTCAGTGGGAACAATCCACTCATGGGTTTGTGCAGGTTTATTAAAACCACACTCAAGCCCACTACATCCTCAACTCACTGATGCAAATAAGGTCCATAGAATGAAGCATGCTTTGAAGTACTTACTAGTTGAACAAGTTGTGCAAGATTTTATAGATTTAAATGCAATTCCAATGACAAAGATCAAATTTGCAGAAATGATCAATGTAATACACATGGATGAGAAGTGGTTTTACATTAGCTACGATGGTCACAGGTTTTATGTGGTTGAAAGGGAAGAAGTGCCATATAGGAGTTGTCAATCAAAGAGGTATATCACAAAAGTCATGTTTATGTGTGCAGCTAGTAGGCCAATTCAGAAACTGGGGAGTTACTCTTTGATGGGAAAATTGGCATGTTTCCATTCGCGCTTATATGAAAGTTAGGAGATACTTATGTATTTTTTGTCCTTTTGGTTTTGACTTTTGTGTATTTGATACCTTACTTTTTTTCATTCCCCAGAAGGGCAAAAAATACATAACTAAGGTTTGTTCTTTCCTATTTATTTTCACTCACTTGATTCGGCTTCATTTCTATTCGATTCGATTCATTTCGATTCGATTCATTTCAATTCTTCTATTCGATTCAAATCAATTAGTTGATTCAAATCTATTGATTCATTCAACTCACTCACTCCATTCGATTCGATTCGGCTATTTCTCTCCATTCATTCGGCTTTCGATTCGATTCAACTCAACTAAATTCAGTCCATTTCAATTTTGCACATCTTAAACTTAATAGTTTTTATTAATATTTTTAATATTATTTATTTATTTATTTTTTATTATAATTATTATTTTATTATTATAATTATAATTATTATTATTAATTTATTATTAATTAATGATCCTCATTATTGTTATCATTTTGAATATTATAGTTATTAAAATCAATAATATTCATATTAATAAAATTAATAATATTACTAATATTATTTTTAATATGAATATGAATATGAATATTAATTATTAATAATATTATTAATAACATTATTAATTTTAATATTACTATTATTAAACCTAATTGTTTTTTCATATACGAACTTTAATCTTTCACATACATTTTTTCATAAACGTTCTAGTTTGTACCCTTTTCACCTAAAACTGAACCAAATGGACTCTTGATCAATATTTTTCCCTAAAACTTAATTTAATTGCTCAAATGATTTAAAACTTACAAGATGGATTCTAATTTATCAAATAATAAATTAATTTACTTGTTTATCAATTATTAATATTATTTGTTGAGTTTTAATTAATCAATCAAATTTTATTTGTTGGTTAGAGATGAAATTAGGGCCGCCTATCGATTTTTATTTATCTAATTAATAAAATTAGGATTGTTGTTGCTTCGTGGTGGCTACCTAATCACTCAAATCATGATGATATATGGCTAGACTTTGAACAACATTCTAGCAAAGGTGGCTACCTAGTTAATCACTCAAATTAGTATAATTACTAGTATTAATCTTAATTTAGTAATGGTCTTCTTCTTCTTCTTCTTCTTCTTCTTCTAATAGTAGTAGTAGTAGTAGTAGTAGTAGTAGTAGTGATGATGATGATGATGATGATGATGATGATGATGATGATGATGATGATGATGATAATAATAATAATAGTCTGCATTTTTATAAAAAAACAAATAGTAATAATAATAATAACAACAACAACAACAACGATAATAATAATAATAACAATATTATTATTATTATTATTATTATTATTATTATTATTATTATTATTATATTTAGTATTAGTATTAATATTAATAATAATATTAATATTACTTCAATTCAATTCACTCAATCACTTCGATTCATTCATTCTATTCGATTCGATTCGATTGACTCCATTCGATTCGATTCGATTCAACTCAACTCCATTCGATTCATCCACCTCGATTCGATTCGGCTCAGCTCCATTCGATTTGATTCATTTCGATTCGATTCACTCCATTCGATTCGGCTCGATTCGATTCGACTTTAAAAAGCTAGAAAGAACAGGGCCTAAAGTATCATTTAATGTAAATGTTTTTTTAATATTGAGTTTATAATGTCTTGAAAATAAAATGCCCATTTGTTATAGCATCATATTGATCAATGTTTGAAAACATAAATTTCGGAGAAAAAGAAGCATACAATGGACGTATTACCTCAGATATTACTTGTTTTTTTAGTATATGTGTATTTTTTTTTTGAGCTCATTACCTCAAGTTTTAATTGTTTTGTAGTATATGTGTATTATTTTTGAGCTTATTAAAATTTATAAGTTAGATTTTAATTTTCTTTTCTCGTCAAAACTCAAATTTAACTAAGTTTTTATGTAACATTTTTGAGTTTTACTGTGTGTAATTTTTCGAGTTTAATGTTTTAGCGAATGAATTTATAAACTTTCTAGTAAAAATTCATAATTTTTAAAACAAAACACAAAAAAATTATTATAAATGCTCAAAAACTATAAAACTGGTGGTAGTATATCTAGAGTTGGCAAAAAATGACACGACACAACCCGACACGAAATTAACGGGTTTGGGTTGAGGCATAATGACCCATTTATGTAAGTGGGTTGACACGAACACGATGTAACACCCCGACCCAAACCCTGGGCCGGTAGCGGTCACTCACGGTAGCTTGCCAGACTGTGTACATGACCCACAGATCAACACTGGTCATTTATAGCGCATTTTGTCCCCACTCATGCGCATCCCGTGAACCTTCCCAGAAGGTCACTAATCCTAAGACTACTCTCAGTCAGACACGCTTAACTGTAGAGTTCTTTCGCATGGATAACCAAAAAGAAAGTGCACTTTGTTGATATGAGTAGTATTTTCAATCTCTTTAAGTACTAGTCAGATTTTAAGCCTATCAATGAATGTATTCGGTTCAGTGGAGTATTACACACGACACGATATTTAATTGGGTTGGGTTGAGCTCTCTAAACACGAACCCGACACGAATGACCTGTTTATTAAATTAATCCTAGTTTTTATTGATTCTCCGTTACATAAATAGACTCAAAATTTCAAAATATGGATATGACACAAAAACACGACACGAACCCGACGCGAAATTAATGAGTTAGGGTTGAGGCTTGGTAACCCATTTATGTAAACGGGTCGACACGATATTTAATTGGGTCAGATTTGGGTTAGAGGGTTTGTGACTCATTTACATGTGAAATGAACACTAACCGGATACGACCCGATCTGTTTGCCAGAGTTCTAAGTATATCGAATGTATAATGCACTTACGGTAAATTATGTTATTCATTACGAACCTGAATTAACCGATCTTGCATTAGACAACGAAAAACCGAAACTTCAGAAGGGGGTGATCAAGACCGAACCTAAATAAATCCGTTCAGATCAAATGGCTCGGTCCGAAACTAAAATTGGTCACCCCTAGACACACTATCCGTAAATTGCCAATGTGAAGATGGTGGGATATCAGAAGAAACACGAAAATGAGACGAATCAGAAGTTATGCAAACAGGTTATTTCTTCTCTCTTGTGCATTTCTTCTTTTATTTTATTTAATTGTAGAAATGTAGAGGTGTTGTATTACTACTGTTATTAATCAAGTTGTTAATTCATGTTAATTGCTGCCTAATTGGTTGATATACTTTTTCAATCCCTTGAGATTAGGAAATTAATGACGTACAAAGAATAGTTCAGCTGTAGTTAATGTGGTAGGTAATGTTAATTTTTTTATCTGGAAAAAATGCATATCGTTTTCGCTCCGAATTTGTGTGATTTTAGTCCTCATTGAAATACGAGTAGGTATGAAAGAAGTGGCGAAGCCGGGATTTGTGGTTAGAGGGCGGAAATATTTAGGGAAGCTGTTAATTCAATAGGGTAAACTCGGAAGAATAATACTACCTCTGTCCTAGTCATTTGTTGTCCTTTGGTTTTGGTACAAAGACCAAGGAAAGTGGAGGGGGCCAATTATAAGTTGACAAGTGGAACAAATTGACTGTGAATAATGAAACTGCTCATTAAATGCAATCTTAAAATAGAAAGGACAACAATTGACTGAGACACCTAAAATGGAATAGAACAACAAATGACCGAGACAGAGGGAGTATAATACTCTCTCAAGTAGCTGTTAATATTGTTCTACTTTCTATTTTGGGTGGATTTAAGAAAAGCTAATAAAATGGCAATGATGGGTGATTTATTGTGTAAAATACTTACCAAATATAGAAAGTTGACAATATTTTAGGATAAGTTGGTTTTAAGTTTTGAGGGAGAGGGGCAAAAAAAATTGAGGGAGTAACAAATTTCCGAGGCAGTTTTTAAAACTAATAATGCGAAACTTATACGTATTTTTCAACATATGGGTAAGTTTATGTGCATCTGAACTTTTTATTGCACTCTGATGATGAAGATGATGTTGGCGTGTATATATGCATATTACGTATAAATAGGGAGTAACCAATCGTGGGTTGGCGCAGTGGTAGCATGGGTCTGCGCTTGGTAGGGAGGTCTGCGGATCGATCCCCCACAACTGCGATTGGGAGGGGTTTAAATACCGTAATCCTTGGACACGCCCCGAAATCCGGATTAGTCGGCCCAATGTGGTTCGGATTACCGGATGGTTTAGACCAAAAAAAAAAAAAAAACCTATAAATAGGGAGTAGAGATGGGGTGCCTGGGGTAATCACACAATCTTAAGCAACATTAGAAATTCTGTGAGAAAGTAATCACCTGCACAGTACTTACTGGTTCCTTTTACCAGTCTATTTGTGGATGTTAATGGCCGTTATAGAAACACTGTAAATCATTTCTGGACAAGTTAATGAATGAGTTCAGTCTCTTCGTACCTGGTTATCGTAATTTGTAAGAAATTTTGATCGTCTGAGTGAGTGCTTCAAAATATATGAAATTTGGTTTCCATGGTCAACCACCAAATCTACCAATGAACTCAGATATTAACTTTGTACAATGTGAAAGTGATGCATGGCTCCCCAATATTCTCATTTGAAGTAGTTTTGTAAATTTGGCGTTACTTAAGGCACTGCTTAGTCACTAAGGATTACATCGTCAATGGTTAGATGCATACAAAGTCATTGGGTTCCTTCAGGTCATTGTTGAATAGTTGTATACATGTTACATATCAGTATCAAGTACGGAGTACTGTCTACCACCGCAGCACGATGTTAAATGAATTGAAATAATTAAGATTAGAAACTCAAATATATGCGTATTTGAAGATTTCTATAGGTGTAGTTTAGAATGGGAGCATACTAATTGGAGCAGATAGTATACTGATACTAGGTGTTGGAGGGTTATGCCTTGCATGTTCACTCATCAATTTTTCTATATTTTAAACCACTTGATATTGTGTAAACCATATGGCCGTCTGGTTGTTATGTCAACTTATTTGAATACTGCATATTGGTTGGTTAATTGTGTATATATAGTTCAGAGGAATAGAGATACTAGGACACCTATCGAAACAAAGCAATAAAATTAACACTAATCCTTCTCATATGCATAGTTAATTCTCCCACTCATCAAGACCTTAGTTCTCAAATTTCTGCATCAGCGTCTTACATTGCTCCCACACAATCACAGCCTCCATTTTTTTTTTTTTTTTTTTTTTTTTTTTTTAAATGGCCGAAATTGGGATTAGTCTTTCAGGAAGACTGATTGAAATGGTGGGGTCTCAGGCCATCAGAGAGATTTGCTCAATATGGGGCTATGAATCTCAACTTGATGATCTCAAAGACACCCTCACCACCATTAGGAAAGTTCTCCTTGACGCCGAGTCTAAGGATCAACTTTCCCACGAAGAACAAGACTATATTCGGAAACTCAAGGATGCTGTTTATGATGCTGAGGATCTGTTCGATGAGTTTCGTACTCTAGCTGAACTTAAGCAGCACAACAAGGATAGTAAACTTTCTAAAAAGGTACGCAACTTTTTTTCTTCCAAAAATAAGCTTTGTGTTGCCTACTCTATGTCTCGGGAGCTTAAGAAAATTAGAAAGAAACTTGATGGTATTGCTAGTAACCACAACACATTTGGGTTTAGTGTTGACTCCCAAGCTATTAGGGAGAGAAGGGAGGAGACTTGTTCTTATGTGTATTCGGATGAGGTTGTCGGGAGGGAATTGGATCTTAGTAAAGTTGTCCATATGCTTTTAGACTCCGGTTCGCAAGACAGAGTTTCTTTCCTGTCTATAGTGGGAGTCGGGGGTTTGGGAAAAACTACGCTCGCACAACTTGTGTTTAATGATGAGAGAGTTAGGACTGAGTTTCCCCTGAGGTTATGGACATGTGTGTCCGATGAAAATGTGGAGGAATTTAATGTGAAAATGATTCTTGCTAGGATTCTAGAATCAGCGTCTGATGACAAACATGATGGTTTTACCATGGATTTGGTACAAAGAAAACTTCTAGGTTTTCTTGGAGGGAAGAAGTATCTAATAGTTCTAGATGATGTATGGAATGAAGATCGTGAGAAGTGGCTTGGTTTAAGAAAATTTTTAATGGGTGGTGGAGCAGGAAGTAGGGTTTTGGTAACCACCCGTTCCGAAAGGACTGCAATGGTTGTTGATGAGGAATATAAATATGAGCTAAAAGGATTGTCTCCTGAACACTCATGGCATCTATTTAAGATGACAGCATTTGGGGAAAAGTTGAGAGAAGACGTGATTTCTTTTGAATTAATAAATATTGGTAAGAAGATTGTTGAACAATGCTCAAATGTTCCTCTGGCTATTAAAGTAGTGGGAACACTTTTATATGGTCAGAATGAAAGTAAGTGGAGATTCTTTCAAGAATGTGGATTAGCCAAGCTTAATGATGGAGATAATAAGATTATCTCCATCCTGAAACTTAGCTATGATAACCTTGAATCGCCATTGAAGACTTGCTTTACCTATTGCGCATTGTTCCCCAAGGATTTTAGAATAAACAAGGAGAAGTTGATTAGGCTTTGGATGGCACAAGGATACATAGTTCTATTGGATGTGGGTCAGAGCCTGGAAGATGCTGGGGAGGAGTATTTCTCGGTCTTGCTACGCAGATGTTTCTTCCAAGAGGTAGTAAAGAATGAAATTGGAGGGATTAAGTCATTTAAAATCCATGACTTAATTCATGATGTTGCTCAAAAGGTAGGAGGAAAGGGTATTGTGGCACTTAACTCTATCCAGACCAATATAGGAGATAAAGCTCATCACGTATTTCATAAAGGAAGTAAATGTATAGGAAGCATCTTCACAAAGTGTAAGATCCGCTCCTATGTCCGAGATGGGTTTGAGATAAACTTTCCGGTAGTTAAACTGGTAGAAAACTGGACTTTTCTTAGAACATTAGATCTGCATGATTTAGACATTGAGACTTTGCCAAATTCGATAGGTACGCTATTGCATTTAAGGTATCTTGATTTATCTAATAACAGCCGTCTAGTGACACTGCCTGATTCAGTTACAAAGTTGTATAATCTGCAAACCTTTGATCTAGATGGGTGCACCAGTTTGGAAGAGTTGCCAAAGGGTTTAACCAATTTGGTAAATTTGAGGCACTTGAATATATCTAGGTGCTCCAAAATTAATCAGATGCCTGCAGGTCTAGACAAATTGAGTAGCCTTTGTGTTCTTACTGAGTTTGTGGTGGGCAAAGGAAATTTAGTTGGAGAGTTAGAAATACTGCAAGCATTTAAGAACCTCAGAGGAAGCATGAAAATTCGATTTTTTATAGACTTTACTGTTGGCATGGAAAGTGGGAAAGGGTATTTGAGAAGCATGAAGCATCTTGAGGAACTATCCATAAAGTTGCCACATGTTTCAAACAATGAAACTGTGCTTGAAAAACTCGAGCCACCTTCTTCTTTGAAAGGACTCGAGTTGATATATTACTATAAAGCTACACTTCCATCAAGGTGGCGGGGAGTGGTAAAAGAAGATAGTTGGGCCGTATTTCTTCCCAATCTTGTTCGGATAGAGTTAAGCAAGTTTTCAGACTTGCTGCATTTGCCTTCATTGAGCAAACTACGCCATCTGAAGTCCCTCTCACTTGATTATTTGGAAAAATTGGAGTACATAGAGTATTCATCCCATGACAGTTGTAGGGAAGTATTTTTTCCTTCCCTTGAGAAACTTACCATTTCAGGACTCTTAAAGTTGAAAGGATGGTGGAGTGGGGAAGACAGAGACAGCTACAATTGTTCTTTTTCTCGGCTCACTGAGTTGAAGATCAATGAGTGTTACAAATTGACATCGTTTCCTCGTTGTATAAGCCTAGAAAAGTTGACTCTGCTTTATGTGAACGAAAAATTACGGATCACGAGTTTGGGTAAGGAGAATGACTTTTACAAATTAAGGGAGGTGCATTTGCAAGACCTAGATCATCTACAGTCATTGCCCACTGAAGGTCTAATTAGCATTTGCATAGACAAATATAATATTCTTAGTAATTTGTCAGGATTTGGGCAGACATTCAAGGGTTGTCTTTCCCTACGTAGACTTGCAATTATGAGTAGTTATACCGTGAGGTCTCTTGAAGGTGCAGGGTGGGAGCATTTAACAGGTTTGGATTCACTACATTTAAGTGGGTTGAAGCTTCTGAAGTTCTCGGGAAGTAATTGTTATGGTGATGCTTATGGTGATGGTTATAATGATGGTGATGGGGACGATGGGATGCCATGGAGATCTCTCATGAGAAGACTTCGAACCCTTAAATTTTCAACGATGCACATTGAGACCATGCCAAAGGGAATACGATATTTGACCTCCCTTGAAAACCTAGAACTTTATGACTGCGTCAATCTGAAAGCCTTCCCGGAATGGTTAAGTTGCTTGTCTTCTCTTCGATCCCTTCGCATTAATTCCTGCAGCAAAATCCAATTAATTCCTGGTATGTTGCGGGACCTCACTTCCTTGCAGTTGCTGGAGGTGAGGAACTGTCCACTTGTAGCCCAAAGATTCCAAGATCCAGATGGGGAGAATTGGGCCCAGCTCCGACATATACCCTCTGTCGACATATACCAATGCGAGTGAGTTGGTAGAAACTAGGAGTGTATCATGTGTGAACGTGTCAAGCGAGACCAACCTAAATACTTGTGTGTTTTGTTTCTAATTATTATAATTAATGTATGAGATTATTTCTGTTTTTTCGTTTGCATGTAATTATTAGCGAACTAAATTTATGATTTACTTAACAAGTACTCTGTATTTTAAGATGATTAAGAGGAACGAATCCTTATTTACTTAAGAGCCAGCAATACAACTACTAGTTACATACAATATGGCTAGTACACTTCTATATATTTCTGTAATGTGAATAACTGATCGAACTGACACAAATTTAACCTATGATCATTGTACTAGAAACAAATTTAGCTTATAACCATCCTACACGAAACATGCTCTTTTTATTATGCTGTATCAGACTATCAGGCATGTCTTAATGTATTCTATGGCTAAGAATTAAGTTAGATGCTAAAATTGTGACTACTTTTGCTGTGAAGTGAACACAGACACTCACATGATTCAAGAATTGTTTTTTCCCTGCATATATTTTGTTCACCCTACCTTTTCCACTATGCCCGAGGTCGGAAGATTTGGTTAAACAAAAAACATTGAAAAACAAAAACTCTTAGCCAGGAGTTCAGAATGCAGCAATTTTTCCCTCTTCTACAACCTGCTTCCTGCAATTGTTTCATTGGACCGTTTTTTTTTCCTTATATATGGTTATGTGATGTTGGGGTTTAATTGGTCTTGCAACTTGATTATTCATGTGCTTAAGTTATTATGAAACATGTTGCTTGTGTCACTTTTCTAATTATTCGACTTTCTTAATACTGTTTATATTGTCCCATTTGACTAAAAATTGTATTTTAAGCGAAAGCTATAAAATATAGTTACCCTTGCTCGAAAGGAAATGGGGACAATAGAATTGGGATGAAGCATTAGTACTTATATATCAATTGGCAAAATGGGGTAATATGGGATGATTGCTGTTTTATTTACTGGTTTTAGGAGGGCGGCAATAATTTAGGGGAACCCGGAAAACAAATGGGGACGATATAGTTGGGATAGCGGAAGTGTATCTAGTCTTAGTTTGTTCATGTATTATAGGTCCGCAAAAAGTAATTTTTTGGATTAATTATGTAAGATTCTCTGGTCATTTTCTAGAGGAAGTGAACATGGGTGCTATATTCTCCCTGAATTCAACCCAGGGCAAGGGTGCCAGGATAGCTACAAGGGCTGATGTTGATGATATCAATTCTAATGCCAGCGTACCTGATGGACGTAATCTGTCTCTTCACATTCATGATTCCAATTATAGTGGATTCATCAGCATCAGGGGAGGTAAATTGATTTTTTTCCTGCTTACGTATTTTTATATTTAGACACTCTTTCTTTTATCAATTTGTTTGCTTATTTTGTGAGTGTTTTGTTTTACTCTAAGTACCAAGTGTTGCGTGGACAAGTAGTCTCCTTGGAGATTGTCTGACATATAGAAATTTTGAGACAAGAGTACGATTTAATAAAGATTGAAGTATATTGCGAAAAGTCACATCCTAATGTAAGTATGTAACAGAATTGCTATGTCATACCATGTCCATTCTGTTATGCACTGTTAGTTGGTGAGGAGGAAGCTGTCCAGAAGCTTTTGTTAATGTAGTTACAGTTTTTGCATACTCTCTTACGTAACTCTCTATCCATTATAGAATAAAATTGGAATCTTTAAAATTGAAGCTAATTCCAGATTAATTCTCTAAGTGTGTTACAAGGTGATCGGTTATGGATAGAGATTTGCAGGGCTTTTGGTGGCTTATGTATAGAGTGGTGGTCCGGATTGGGCTGGATGCTGAAAGGCGGGGTTTCTTGTTAGAGGTGGGAGTTTGGAGATGTGGCCGTGGATGGAGATGGAGATGGAGTAAGGTGAGAAGCTGGAACAAGGGTGAGTTGAAAGTGAACTTCCCAAAACTTGTCAAATGTTGACTATTGGTTCAGAAATGTGTTTGATGATAATGCTTACTTCTTCCTGAAACAGGGAGTTTCGTTCGATAAAATTGATACTATCCCTTGCCATTGGTGACCGCCAGTTTCCAGATATATGCTACCATGGCATTGACCGCCAGTTTTCAGGTATGTGCTATCGTGAGCTCCTGTTCCATTTCGCTTCACAGCCTAATTTTTTGCATGATTTGATTGGGTGAAATTGGTGACGCAGATGAGATGAAGGCTAAATCTTCATTGACACCAAAAAATAATTAGACATAAGTATTAGGAGTGCTTGACAAACAAATTGCAAAAGGAAATTAAAAATAATGCACAAAAAGTCAAACTTAATTTACCATATTTAATTTAAACACCATGTTTCCTTCTGTTTTTCGGTGAATCAATCATTAATTTTGTACAACCTGTACTGCTACCTCATTATTGTTGAAGAAGAAGCCCTGAACTTTCACAGTTATTATTTTATTACTTTGGTTTGGTCAATAAGAGGCACTACTTGGCATTACATTACATATACATACATTAGTACTCAGATCTCCTTCACTAACCACAGCCTTACACAAACAACCTCCAAATCTTTGAAAAACAATGGCAGAAATCGGGATCGGTCTTGCAGGTAAACTGGTTGAAGTGGTGGGGTCTAAGGCCATCAGTGAGATTTGCTCGATATGGGGCTATAAATCTGAGCTTGATGACCTCAAAGACACCATCACCGCCATTAGGAAAGTCCTTCTTGATGCCGAGTCTAAGGATCAGCTCTCCTATGAAGCACAAGATTATATTCAAAAGCTCCACGATGTTCTTTATGATGCTGATGATTTCTTTGACGAATTTCGTACTCTAGCTGAGCTTAAGCAACACAATAAGGATGGGAAACTCTCTGAAAAGGTATGCGGCTTCTTCTCTTCTAAGAAAAATACCCTTAGTGTCGCGTATTCTATGTCTAGAAATGTTAAGAAAATTAGGAAGAAACTGGATGGTATTGCTAGTAATCACAACACATTTGGGTTTAGTGTTGACTTCCAACCTATTAGGGAGAGAAGGGAAGAGACTTGTTCCTATATGTATTCAGACGAGGTTGATGAGGTTGTTGGCAGAGAATGTGATCTTAGCAAGGTTGTCCATATGCTTCTAGATTCTGGTTCGAAGGATCGAGTTTCTTTCCTCTATAGTGGGAGTCGGTGGGTTAGGGAAAACTACACTTGCACAACTTGTGTTTAATGATGAGAGAGTTAAGACTGAATTTCCCTTGAGGTTATGGACATGTGTGTGTGATGAAAATGGGGTGGAATTTGACGTGAAAACAATTCTTGCTAGAATTCTGGAATCAGTATCGAATGACAAGCATGATGACTTTACAATGGATTTGGTACAGAGGAAACTTCTAGGTTTTCTTGGAGGGAAGAAGTATTTAATAGTTCTAGATGATGTATGGAATGAAGATCGTGAGAAGTGGCTTGGTTTAAGAAAGTTTTTAATGGGTGGTGGAGCAGGAAGTAGGGTTTTGGTAACCACCCGTTCTAAAAGGACTGCAATGGTTGTTGACGAGACATATAAATATGAGCTCGAAGGACTGTCTCCTGAAAATTCATGGCATTTATTCCAAATGACAGCATTTGGAGAAAAAGAAATACAAGATGTCAGCTCTTCAGAATTAATTAAGCTTGGCAAGGCGATTGTGGAACAATGCTGTAATGTTCCTCTGGCTATTAAAGTAGTGGGAACACTTTTATATGGTCAGAGTGAAAGTAAGTGGAGATCGTTTCAAGAATGCGGATTAGCCAAGCTTAACGATGGTGATAATAAAATTATGTCCATTCTGAAACTTAGCTTTGATAATCTTGAATCCCTGTTAAAGACTTGCTTTACCTATTGTGCATTGTTTCCCAAGGATTTCAGAATAAACAGGGAAAAGTTGATTAGGCTTTGGATGGCACAAGGATACATAGTTCCGTTTGATGTAGGTCAGAGCCTGGAAGATGCTGGAGAGGAGTATTTATCAATTCTTCTACGAAGATGTTTTTTATATGATGTAGAAAAGAATGACATCGGAGTTGTTGAATCATTTAAAATCCATGACTTGATTCACGATGTTGCTCAAAAGGCAGCAGGAAAGAGTGTTGTTGCAATTAATTCTATCCAAAGTAATTTAGGAGATGAAGTTCATCACTTATTTCACCTGGGAAGCAAATGTAAAGGAAGCATTTTCTCCAAGTGTAAGATCCGCTCTTATGTCCGAGATGGGTTTGAAATCAACTTTTCTGTAGGTAAACTTGTAGAGAATTGGAATTTTCTTAGGACATTAGATTTGCACGATTTAGACATCCATACTTTGCCAAATTCCATAGGTAAACTTTTGCACTTACGGTATCTTGATCTATCTTCTAATAGGCGTCTAGTGGCACTGCCTGATTCAGTTACAAAGCTATATAATCTACAGACCTTAGATCTAAGTTGGTGCTCAGGTTTACTAGATTTGCCAGAGGGTTTGGCTAATTTGGTAAATCTTAGGCACTTGGATATATCTCTGTGCCATAAATTGACTCATATGCCTTCAGGCCTATACAAATTGAGTTGCCTATGTGTCCTTACCGAGTTTGTGGTGGGTGAAGGAAGTTCAGTTGCAGAGCTAGAAAATCTGCAAGCATTGAAGAACCTAAGAGGAAGCATTAGAGTTCGAATAGCTGACAACTCAATCGGTGCCATGGAAAGTAGGAAAGGATATTTGAGAAGCATGAAGCATCTTGAGGCACTAACCATAGACTTCCCAAATGATGGAAAACATGAAACTTTGCTTGAAATACTCGAGCCACCACCTTCTCTGAAGGAACTTGAGTTGTATTTTTACGATGAAGCTAGACTTCCATCAACGTGGTGGGGAGCGGGAAAAGAATATAATTGGAATGCCTTTCTTCCCAATCTTGTCCGGGTCGAGCTTTTTGATTGTGACAACTTGTTAAAAGGGATGCGACATTTGACCTCTCTTGAAAACTTGGAGCTTGAAATGTGCTCTGATCTGGAAGCCCTTCCGGAATGGTTACATTGCTTGTCTTCTCTTCGATCCCTTCGCATAAATGGTTGCAAGAATCTCCAATTAAATATGGGTATTGTGCGGGACCTCGCTTCCTTGCAGTTGTTGGAGGTCAGGAAGTGTCCACTTATAGCGGAAAGATTCCAAGATCCGGATGGGGAAGACTGGGCCGACCTACAACATATACCTTCCGTTTACATCCGGGCAGATTAAGTAAATAACTGCTGAAACTTGGTCCAGTCAGCTAAGCCTGTAAGTCTGTAACTGCCTGTTCTTCATTTTATGATCTACTATTCTACAGTGCCTTTTTTTTTTCCGGTTTGTTAGTCTTATCGATTAGAAACATCCGAACATATAGTAGGTCATATTTGTGGTTTTCCTTTTTTTTTTTTTTTTTTTTTTTTTAAAATGTGAAACCAACAAGAAAGTTATAATATCTTATCGAAAGGAGTATATGATTAATGTATCAGTCTCGCAGATAAAAGCGTATCGTATATTATTTTCTAATGTGTGATCTCATAACTGGTTGATAGGGTGCTAGTCACATACTCCCATACAATATGAAGATAACTGGGTCGCCTTTCTTCCCAATCTTGTTGACATTACTTACTTCATCTCAAGTCACTCTCACTTCAGTCTTCGGAGAAATTGTGTTCAAATATTTACCAAGATGTGAAATTACGTCCAAAACTTAAGAATAATCATACATACTCTATTTCTAGACTTTCCTAAACCTATTGTAAGATCATGATATAAATTAGGAGATTATAAATTTTCCTAAATCTGTCCGTATTAACTATTAATTCTCTCCTTAAAAATTATTAAGACTTTTTTAAAATTAAAACGTCTCATATAACCAAAATTACTAGTATTAGCCTACTATAAATACTACTCCGTATAAGATAAGATGAGAAATACGGTTATTTATTTATTTATTTAGTTGGAGAGAGACAAAAAAAAAAAAAAAAAAAAAAAAAAGACATTAGAGAGTAAAGATGAGGAAGAACAATAATGGAGATGCGATGGGTAGTGACACCCGATTCTACCTTTGCCACATCAATTGCTCCTCTTTTTCCTCCTTCAAATTCCATATGCTTCTTGGTAATTCATTCATTCTAATTACTTCCATTATTTTTATATTGTTATTCATGATGTTATTTGTTGGATTTCAGGATTTTATGATTTATATTTGTATTCATTCATTGAATTGTTTCAACCTTTTAATTGAAAGCTAAATCCCACTTCTTCCGAGTGTTGTCACCCGGAAAGTAAACCCAAATTCTCATTAAAAAAAACGTAAACAAATGATTAGGACGGAGGATTGAGTATATTGGTTGAGTGAATATTGATTTCTTACTGCTTATTCTGTGTATGCCAGACCAGTTGTAAAGACTTGTTCTTTATTAAAATTTTGAGGCTTTTCAGATGATTGTTGAGAATAAGTATTTATCGACTCATTCTATTTCGCAGCAGCTCATGTTTCACATAAGGGAATGCATTCGCTGCTTCTCCAGGATTACTGCTTACCCCAATCAACTACTGAGAATAAGTATTTATCGACTCATTCTATTTCCAATGACTTGGACATGGGTATCCTTGATGAAGCCATGAAAACATATTCTTATCAGAATGGTTTTCGAAAGACAATGATCCAAACACAAAAGGTACATTTGTTCCTTCTGTTATACTATATAGAATTATAGATCATCTCTGAATTTTGGAACCCTTGTGTTCTTTTATTTAGAAACGATAAACAAGTAATATTTGTGTATTTCCTGGTGTAGTTTGACAAGATGCTTGAAAGGCAAATCAGTAATGTCTTGAACCTTGCTATCGATGCCTCCATTACAGAGGAATTAAATTTTCCGACTCCAAAAGTGCTTCGTATAGCTAAGGTAAGATACTTGATGATTCTAGACTAATACTAGTCATTGCTGATTGTGCAAGTGTTTGAGTTTTCGATTTTACAAAAACATACTAAGAATTTTCCTATAGCTAGTCAGTTGCACCATGGTACAACAGGTTTTACGCGCAACCGACCCAACCTAATGCACATTCCACGGTTTTTAAAATGTATGTTTCATGGTTTTTGGTGATGTAGATTTCACATGTTTGTTATTTGCTGTGAGATTTCATACCTGGCTAAACGTGTATGTAGAAGTATTTAATACTTTGTGTATAATATTTTGTTGATCAAAGATCCACATTCAAATACGACTAGAAGTAGTTTTGTTTTAAGAAAAAAAAATTATTCTGAAGTTGATGATTGTGTGAAATACATAGTGTGCTGTCCGAGGTTATTTGTTTGTGATTTGTTCATAGTATTTATACTCTGATGTTGGTATTTTAGGCATCAAATTCAGATTCAGTCCCAATAGAACTCCCAAATTTCGAAGAAAAAGAAAATATCAAAAACGAGGAAAATAAGCCAAAGAAGGTTGTAACATTTCCCGATCACCTGATACTAGATCAGATTCTGCCAAGACTGCCGGTAAAATCTTTACTCCGTTTCAAATCTGTTTGCAGAGATTGGCGTTCTACTATTTCTACACCTGAATTCGAAAAGTCTCGCCTGGCGTTCTGTGGCTCTCACCATCAGTTTGTGTTACTTAAAGATGATGGACGCTTCTCACCATCTATTATTAACAATCCTGATTATCTCATAGTTCGGGAGAGTTGCAAATACAACGATAAAGATTATTTGAGGATAATTGGTTGTTGTAAAGGACTAGTTGGCTTAAGTACCAAAAGATCGCGTGGCGGTTGCAATTTCCTCGTATTGAACCCTTCTACAAGGCAGCGGGTTGAAATTCTTGCTCCCGACGGTGAATATTTCATCAGTCGTTTGAGTTGGTTTGGCTATGTAGCATCTGTGGACGACTACTACATTGTTGCCTTCTATTCTTTGGGTGATGAGTTTTGGACATATTCGTGGAAGGCTGGAATATGGAAAAGAAATACCTGTATCTTGAACAGGAATGCTAGGGGGATTGACAAGATACTGGTTGGTAACCCTGCGTTGATCAACGATTCTCTGTACTGGCCTATTGATATTTGGGATCCCTTCCACCATGTCAATACCAGTACCGAGATTGTTGAAATAAATTTAGTTACTGAAAAGTACGAGATAAAGCCACGGATGAATTTTTGGGATGGGCATTTGCGTTGCATTTCTTTAGTAAATTTGGAAGGTTTTCTTGCATTGCATACAACTTGTAATAGAGGTCGTCTTGAGGTTTTGATGTTGAGACAAGCTGGTGACTGGAATTCCTGGGAAATAGTTTACTCCCAGGTTCTTCGCCATTGTCGTCTGATTTATTATTCTACGACTGGTAAGTTGTTGGTAGGCCATTCGAAGCAATTAAAGTCTGTTGAAGACCTTAATCAATTACAGCCGGAAGAACAAGAAAGCGATGGGCCAAGGGAAATTCGAGCCAACACTTTTTCACTCGAATCTAGTGGAGTTGGAGATTATGTCGAGAGTATGATTTGGCCTTTTAGAAGATCGCGCCCAAGCATTATGCATCGTTGCAAACAGGCAATAACTTTGGCCGTTTTGAAGATCACAAGACAATAACTTGCGCCCAAGCATCATGCATCATTGCAATAGCTTTGGCCGTTTTGAAGATCATTGGACAACTTGCTACGAAGCATTGTGCATCATCGCTATAGCAGCAGGGTGAAGTAGGAGATAAGGCTATGAGTCTTCTCCTTTGTTGTCAGTATTTCCGTTTCATTATGACTGTAGGAGTATCACTTAGCCAGATTATGGCCTACTACTATTAATCTGAAGTCAATGCACTATAGTATCGATTATTTATGATAAATTCCTGTATCAAGACGGTTGATACCGTTTTCTCGTCTGGATCTAGACCTTTGGGTCATTACTTAATTTATTCATGCTCACACCTCTTACTGGAGCAGCGTCAATGGTTCTTCTGTACATTGTACGAAGTATCAGATTAGATCGTCATAATTGTGGGTAGAAATGTAATTTTGCTCCTGTTGTTGATGATCTATGCAGAATGTGAAAGCATATTTACGTAGAGGGACTTCTAGAGAATCACTTCTTCGATACAAGGACGCAGCTGAAGGTGATAAACTCATGCTCCTCATTCTCCTTTTGATTATTGATACATCTAGCATAGTCGTTGCTCCTCTCGTTTAACTGACAGGTCTGACACCCATGAATAATAGACGTTTGAATTCTTTGAAAGCGTCGAAGGTCTTTTGGGCCTTTATGTGTATGCCTGAGCCTATTGGAATTATTGTGACATTAGCATCACTAGACTTCCTCAATTTTAATTCGTAAGAAGGCTCTGTTTTATCTAAAACTTTTGATTGTTCCGAGTTACGTGTTGAGTATCAAGTCCGACTCCCAACAGTCTGTATCCCCTAAGATACTGTTCTTTGCAAGGAGATTTGCTCCACTTTTTTACTTGGATGTGTGTACATGCAAAATAAAGTGTTGCGTTTGTCTTGATCATCTTCTATATTTATATTTCGGATTGAGCCAAGAGTGACTTGAATGCTTGCTTATGATGGTAACTGTAATTGCAGATTTCAAGCATGCTCTTGTTCTCGAGCCTCAGAACAAAGTTGCCAGTGTCGGAGAAAAGAGATTGAAGAAGCTCTTGAGCTGAAGCCGGACATCAAAACCAAGAAAAACTTGCTCAATGGTGTCATACAAGAAAAAGTATAGAGAAAAAACTGGGTTGGAAATCGACGAATTCCACCCCAATACAATGAAGGACCACTTTTTACACTTTTTACCAACCACTTTTTTATAGATTTTACCTGGTTCATTTCGGATCCTTAACTCTATTTCGGTTTTTAAAAATCGTTTTAATCTTTCCTCTCGATTTAAATTTGAAGTTTTTATAAAAGAAAGACGGAATTCGCTTTTAAAACCCCTAAGTTCACCTTGACTTTCCATTACATTTTCGTTCTTCCTTTTTGTTTTTCATCTTCCCTTTTTTTATTCGCATTTTGAGGCGTGCGTTCACCCATGGACGGTTCGAAAAGATGATTCATGTCAGCCGACCCCAAATCATTTTGGGATTAAGGCTCTGATGTTGTTGTTGTTGTTGTTGTTGTTGTTGTAGTTGTGTATGTGTCTTGCAAAATAACCGAGTGCAAAATTATTTCCCTCTTCTATCCTGAAGTACAATGTTTTTGATCATCTATCACACATCACAAAATTCTTGTTACTTGTTACGAGTCAAGTATAATAGATGAGATAAAAGAAGGGGTATATTGTCACGGCGTTTTCTACATGCAAAGGCAAATAATAATTAAAGGATAGTGATAGGGCGTCACCGGGTGACGCTCAAATTGGGTGTTTTCTACATGCAAAGGGAAATTGTCGAGGAATATAGCGTAAAAATGATTTGAGTTGGGATCAAGAATATTGGAGGTGATAGGCGAAGGACTAGGGCTCGAACAAAGGTATTTTGGGAAGGAGTTAAGCCAAGACGCGAAGGTGAATTTGAATCACTACCCACCATGTCCCGATCCCCGTCTCACGCTTGGAACAGCAAAGCATAATGACCGTAGTCTTCTAACAATACTCTTGCAAGGCCATGGCAATATTCCTGGTCTTCAATACTGTAAAGATGGTCAATGGACTACCATTGATCCTAGTCCCGACGCCTTGGTTGAAGGTACGTCTTCAACTGGGCCGTGTCATCCAATTATTTTTGGATATTCTCTCGTGTACTCTTAACTTTTTTATTTTCTCAGATATAGCTCTCTTTACCTGAAAAATAACTTTGACCGTCAATAACTTTTGTTTACAAGTTCAGAATACGATAATTTCTTTTTCAAATTCACCGTCTTTGAGAGGTTTTCAGTTTGAAAAGGAATTCACCGACGTCTCAACTCGTAGTCGGGAATTATGGTCGGTCAAAGTTTATTCGTTAAAAAAACTTTGACCAACCATAACTACCAGCTACGAGTTCAAAAAACGGTGAATTTTTTTTTTTCAAATCAAGGCCTTGACGAGATAATTGATTAGAAAGAAAAAAATTAAACTTTTCTGAACTCGTAACAGAGAATTATTGTCGGTCAATTTTTTTTTGTGAAAAACGAGAGATACACCTGAAAAAAACGAAAAAGTTTAGGAGTACACAAGATAATATATTTATTATTTTTTATACACGTATCGGATTATGTCGGGTTACAAATTACCCCTACCAACCCAAACACCATTCTTTACCTACCGAAAGGGATAACAAGCCTACTCTAATTAAACACAAAAATTGTCAATCTCAACCTATTGTGTGAGATCGTTTTACAATATACGACTATCCTTTTACATCTAAAACACTTATTTATCGATTCGACTATACGAGTAGTAATAAACTAGTTTAGATCCCGCGCAATAAATGCGCGGTAATTGTAGAGTTCCTATTTTTAGAAAAAAAAAATTAACTATGAAACTATTCAAAAAATTGAGTAATGTCATGAAATTTATATATTTATAAACAAAATTAATAAAATTGTCTATAATTTATTTATTAGCATATCATTTAGTTACATTTATCATACAAAGAACGAATTTTTATCACAAAATCTTAGAGACAAACTTTAAATAAAATATTATATCAAAATAGGAAAATAAATAAGAGATTTTCTCAAAATAGGAAATGTAGTTTAGGTGGGAAAACTTCAAGCTTTTCTTATTCTTTTAGTAAATAGAGGATGGATATATACGATAAAATATCATCAGATAGACGATCGTATTCTATATATAATTTGTCGATCCAAATAAACCAATTTGTTGAGGTTTAGTGCCCAACTACTACCACAAAACCGAACCCAAACGCTTTCCTTCTTCTTTACCAACCCCCGTCTTGCTCTCCATTTCCCGCATCATTCATCATTATCATCATTTCATTCATTTCACCAGAAAATAATGTCAACCTCAATTAATCCTTCATCTATCTGCTTCTCCCTCCACCAAAACAACCAAGTATCAATCCCCAAGTCAACACCATTCTCCTTTGGGTCTGGGTCTGCCGGGTCCATCAAATTGGGGTCCATTTCGAATCCGGGTCGGGTCTCACTCAAATGCAGTACCCGTGTTAGATCCATGGTTACAACCCAGGTCACTCAAATGACCACCTCGTCTAACATTCCCACGGTTGTTGAGGTTGATTTGGGTAACCGTAGTTACCCCATTTATATTGGGTCCGCTTTACTTGACCAACCCCATCTTCTTCAAAGGTTATTCTTTTTTCTTCTATTTTTTTTATTTACTAATAATTCTCGTATGAGTCGGTCTCGGAATGATTTTATTACTCCCTTTGCTTCCGTCATTTGTTTACCTTTCATATTTTTTGCGAGACTTATTTTGATCAAAGTTAAACAAATGATTGGGACTGTGGGACTATGAGAGTAGGTGGTTACTTCTTTTATTTCTTTTTTTTGTTAGTTTGTAGTGTGTTCACATATTGTTATTGAAGACGGACACTATCCGTCACAAGCTGAAGACGGATATTCTTTGTATGGTCACTTTATGTGACATTTTTGATTCGAATGATCCATTGTCGATAATTGCTTTTACAAATCATGTATGGGTAATAGATTATTGTTGTTCTTATTATTACAAAGTACTCCCCCGTCCTGGTCATTTGTTGTCCTTTGGTTTTGGCACAAAGATCAAGGAAAGATGAGAGGGTCAATTATAAAATGACAAGTGGAGCAAATTGAGTGTGAACGATCAAATTACTCATCAAATGCAATCCTTAAATAAAAAGGGACAACAGTTAACTGAGACACCAAAAATGGAATAGGACAACAAGTGACTGGGACAGATGGAGTATTATTATACCCGACATCAAAACAATTGGTCTGTAGTAAGGTCATACATCATATTATGATTCTTGACCCGTAATTTTGTATTATACCAGTAATATACTTGGGTAATACCGCTTTAATTGTTGGTCTGTTGTTGTAGTAGTAGGTAGTTGCCTTTCTCGTTAGCTAGGGAGCTGGGAGGCGGTTGGGGCAATGCTGTTGTTTAAGGCCGTCTTAAGCTTATAACATAGTAGTCATTAAGCATGAAATGAACCACATTGTATGTGAAGAGGTCATTTAAGTTTAAGACAGTCGCAAATGAAATTCTGTGTTTGTGGGATTAGTTATAAAATTTGGGATTAAGACGGATTAAACCAAAAGTTACGTGTAGTTAATGCCTTAATGGTGTGATTATTTGAACAGGCATGTGCATGGGAAAAGGGTTCTCGTGGTTACAAACACCACTATTGCACCTTTGTATTTGGATAAAGTAATTGATGCTTTAACAAGAGATAACCCCAAAATATCGGTTGAGGCTGTGATTTTGCCCGATGGAGAGCAGTACAAGAACATGGTTAGTGCCTTTAAACCAGGACGATGTTGTATTTTTCTGGCATTTGACGATATTTGCTGATAGATAAGCTGTTCTTACCCTGTATTAGGAAACTCTTATGAAAGTGTTTGATAAAGCGATTGGGTCACGCTTGGATAGACGCTCCACATTTGTTGCCCTGGGTGGTGGTGTCATTGGTGATATGTGTGGATTCGCAGCTGCTGCTTTCTTGCGTGGTGTTAATTTCATCCAAATTCCGACAACTGTTATGGCACAGGTTTGAACTTGTTACTTTTGTTTGTTGCATTGTACGGAGTATATGTTTAGTGAGTTAGCTCCATTTGACCTCTTTCTCATAAAAAGAGTCAATTCGAACCGTCTTGTTCGTCGTTTGCTCATTGCTGATCACGTGCTTGTTCAGGTGGATTCTTCTGTGGGGGGAAAGACTGGCATAAATCATACCTTGGGAAAGAATCTGATAGGTGCTTTCTATCAACCTCAATGTGTACTGATCGACACTGATACACTGAAGACATTGCCTGACAGAGAAATGGCTTCTGGAATTGCCGAGGTTATAAAATATGGCCTTATCAGAGATGCTGATTTCTTCGAGTGGCAAGAAAAAAATATGACTTCCTTATTAGCAAGGTATTTGATTTTAGACGCATTGAACACCAAACTTTCCCGACTACCTCTCATTCGTTAGTGATGTAATCGCACTTCAACTTTAGTTGTTATGACTTTATGAGTTACTAAAAAGGTTGGTTTTTGTGATTTACAGGGATACTGCAGCACTTACATATGCTATAAAACGTTCTTGTGAAAATAAGGCTGAAGTGGTGTCCTTAGACGAGAAGGAAGGCGGAATTAGGGCTACGTTGAACTTAGGTCATACCTTCGGACATGTGAGTTTGTTTCATTGATTTGTAATTTGTATTTAGCTTGTCGCAGTGTCGCCACTTACCGAAAGCTTAAAAATGAAGCTAGTTTTAACAGTAATTATGTTTTTCTTCCAAACCTAGTGCGTGTTTATAGTATTTTGATTTGGCTTGGAAGGTGGAGAACCTCTCTCCTTCTTTCCCTCTGATTAAGATTTCTTGTCCTTCCCCTCGAAATCCCTTTATCGAACCAAACAAGGAGTTGGTGATCATAGTATGCATGGTGTAATGTTTTGATATCTTGGATAAATCACATTTTACGAGATTTTAGGGGCCAATTATGTTAGGATACCACAAAAAAAAAAAAAAAAACGAAACGAGGACAATATAAATGGGATGGTGAAAGTACATTAGTACATGAACTTAGAAAGTCCCCCTCTAATGTGGTTTGTGATAACTAGCTTCGATATTGTGGCTTCTTATGCAGGCAATTGAAACGGGATTTGGCTATGGACAATGGCTTCACGGAGAAGCAGTTGCTGTTGGAACAGTATGTAAAGTTGACAACAGTTATATCTTTATGCATCTTCTTGACACCTTCAAAACTTAATTTAAGTTCCGATGCTTCAGGTCATGGCTGTAGACTTGTCACACAGGCTTGGTTGGATAGACGAAACATTAGTGAAGCGAGTTCATAGCATCTTGAAGGATGCTAGGCTTCCGACTGTGCCTCCTGAAAGCATGACTGTTGAAATGTTCAAGTCTATTATGGCGGTAAGCCTTGAATGGCATCTTAAATGATTGTAGTTTGAAAACGGAAAATTTATATTTTGTTGCCAATGAGTTTGGGCTAATTCCAATTTGGTGCCATGAGCTTACGTTCACTTCCTATTAAATCAATTGCAGGTGGATAAGAAGGTTGCGGATGGTGTGCTCAGGCTCATCCTTCTTAAAGGTCCTTTAGGGAATTGTGTATTCACCTCGGATTATGATAGGGAAGCACTAGATCAAACTCTACGTGCATTTTGCAAATCCTGATGATCGGACACAACTCCACAAGTCCAATTATACATAAAAAGAAAGTTGAGAGACTTCCTAGCTCGCTGATTTAAAAACCTGCCAGCATTTAATGGCTCCATTTGGACCGAAAGAAACTTGTACAAGCTTGTGAGATTTGTTGTGTTTTAAAATGGACGAGAATGGCGGCGTTGTGTGTTGTAGGACTCCCTAAGACATTGTGAAATCATTCATACTAAATTTATCTGGAAGTTCTTGGATGAGCAATTTATAGCATGTGTAATACGTTTGGACTTTGGATGTGTTGTAGATTACGATTTTGTATATGTAATTTAGTGGACCGGAAAAAAAATTATTGGCACAGAAGATGCATTGTTTCAAATTATTATTCGATTACACTGTACAATATATTGACAATTCCTCTCGTAGTTGAAAAACAAACCTGAATTCTTTGATGGGTTGCTGAATTCTTAGATGGGTTGCTGAATTCGTCAGAGTTTTGTCAAGGTATATGAACCTTACTCATAACTTAGAGTCGAAATCCTCACCGTCTTTCCTAGCAAACTGTGAGAACTTCTGGGTTTGGAATCCGATAACAAGAATGGTACGGGTCATATTGCCCCAAGATTTGGATGCATCTGATCCTGTCAGATCATTTGGATTTGGGAATGTTAATGGGGAGTATGTAATAATTGCTGGTTATTACAGCTCTATTTTTAGGGTGTATTCTTTGGTAACTGGAACTTGGGAAATGCTGTTACAAGTAATGGAGGGTTTTAGTGGTGAAGAAATATATGGAAGGGGTTTTTCTGCTGGTAATTGCTTGTATTGGGGTTGGACTAAATGGGAATACATCAGCTGATCAACGGTTTGGTCAAGTTTGATTTAGCAGAGAAGCAGCTGAGTTTGATAGGGTTTAGTTCTTGGATGAACTATCCCTTTACCCTACAAAATTTGTGGAATGCATATGCAGATGCAGATGGTGGTCTCTATATGTATTGTCGATACGACGATAAAACCTCGGATTTGTGGACCCTAATTGGAGATGACTTGGGATTTCTATTTTACGTGGTTAAGGAGGAGAGGGATGGATTGTTGTTGGGTCCGATACAAGACAAGGTCTTGTTTCACAAGAACGACTTGTATCGGAAGATGGGAAAATTGGGGGTTTATGATTTGGTTAAGGGGAAGTATGTCGGGAGACTCTCACTCATCGACAAACAAGCTGGGATTTACTGGGCTACAATCCCATTTAAACCAACTGTTGAAGATCTTCTTGGAAGTTCACTAGTTTAGAGGTTAGAAGAGGATGCAATTGTTGGAATTTAAGCAATTGAGGTGAAGCTTTATGAAATGGCAAGTTTTTATGCTTTGAAATATGATGCTCATATCTATAAATCTATAAAACATTATTAAAAGGCTAGCCTAAAAAGTCACGTAGACAATGCCACATGGGATGAAAAAAAGCCACGTACGCAATAACAATGTGACTTGGCCGGCAAACTAATATGGCATGGATTATCAATTTATTATTATTATTATTATTATTATATTACATTAATTTAATTCACTTATTTATTTTAAATATCCATCCACATTCCATTAGCTTTAACTTAATTAACCAAAAAAAATACAATAGAAAAATACGCATTAACTATAAGTTAATAATTTCAAGATATTTTATATGGAGTAGTATTATATGTATTCGAAATAAAAAAACCGAATACATGAAATTAAGAACGAACAAGAATAAATGAAATTGAAAACAAAAAAAAAATTATATCTATACAATATAGTTGAAAGGCTACTTAAAGCATTTAATTTTAATCCACATGTCGATTTTTTATTGGTAAATACTAATTCATCTATATTGATTACTTGATTATGTATTTATACAATATTATAAAAGTCTAGATTATGTATGTATTATAAAGTTATCTTTAAAACTGTCACATGCTTATAAGTACAAAAAAATAAAAAAAAATATTAATTGCAAACACAAAAAATAAATTAATACACTCTTTATTTTCCTCTCATAAATTTGGTTATTAATCTACTTATTTATTTATCCTTTAATTTATTTTATTTAATAGGATGGTTTTTTGGTTTTCTCTCACCATCATTATAATGTGTAGTTATCATAATTTTTTTATCTCCCTTTTAATTAACAAAATCGTTCCTCTTCCCTCGAATAAATTGTTGAAATTAATCAATAATTAATAACAAAAAGTTTCCTATATAACTATTATAACAATCCTAATTTTCATCTATAAAATATAATTAAAAGGCTATCCTAAAATGACTAATAAACGCCACGTAGACAAAGTCACGTAGGATCCAAAAATGCCACGTAAATGCCACGTAAATGTGAGCATTAAAACTCATTGCCACGTAATTGTCTTGTTTTATAGATTTAATTCATTTTTATATAAATTAATTTAATTTTTGTAACCCTTACAAATTTACATCATAATTCCATAATTTATAATCAATATTGACATTTTAATTGAACTTTTGTAATAAAAACATGTTAATAAATGTCATAATTTATAATTAAAATTGACATTTTAATTGAAATTTTGGTAATAAAACATGTTAATAAATTAAAATTTTTCATATTACTTAACATGCACCCACCATTTTTATTAACACTTTTTCCTATTTAATTCGTTTTTTTAATTACACATTATAATAAATTGATTAAAACTCTTCATAATACTTAACACCCACCAAATTAATTAAAATTTCTTTCTATCTAATTAATTTTTGTAATATAATATGTTAATAAATTGATTATATTTTTTTATACTACTTAATACCATAATTTTCATTAACAATTTTTCCTATTTAATTCACCTCTTGAGTTACTCAGCAATCAATTATCTAATTTAATAATACCACAAAATAAATTAAAATTAAAATTAAAATATGGGAGTCTATGGTTGTGTTATGGCTATAAAACCTATAATACCTATGATAGTTTCTATTCACAATATTTATTTAAAGTCTATTGCTCATTTGCCCATGAGTTTCTAAGTTGTGGATTATATTTTATGGTTTAATTTATTTATTTGATTATAGAAAGTATATTGAGTATTGTTGTTTTTATGTCCAATAAAGTATATTCTAATTTGTTATGTTATTGGTTTTATAAATCCTTTGATTTATATTTTAAATTCATGTTTTCCATTTGGTTTAATTTAAGTGATTTACATGTGACAATGTTGATTCGCTTGTGAAGTTTTTGTCATGTTGATATTTTATCTTTTGGTCAATATATTTTTTATATGAATTTTAAAGCATCGTGAAATGTATATAAATGCAGATAAGACAAAGCATCACGTGGGTAATCTGAAGAGGGAAGAAATACAAAAGGCATGAAACTGAGGTAAATCTATCTATACAATATAATTAAAAGGCTACTTAAAACATTTAATTTTAATTCACATGGCATTTTTATAGAGGTTAATACTAATTCATCTATATTAATTACTTAATTATTTTTTTTATACAATATTATAAAAAGGCAGAACTATGTATTAAAAAGTTAATTATCTCCAAAATTGTCACATGCTTATAAGTACCAAAAAAATTAAAAAAAAATAGTAGTTGCAATCACTAAAAAACTAATATAAACTCTTTTGTTTTCCTCTCATAAATTTGGTTATTAATCTACCCCTATTAATTTAACTTTAATTCCAGAAGATAATTAAAAAGCAAGCGATACTATCTACCATTATTATTCTGCATGTCATATTTTAATTTTGGAAGATAATTTCTAAATCATTCTCATGCAAAGTAGATTGTGTAAAATAATACTAAAGCAAACTTTTCACATTCCATTTCTCCTTCCACCATATTTATGTCTATATTAGACTTCATAATACTGAGAAAAATCTATATCTCTATAATCTAAATAAAAAATCTATAATCTATAAATCTAATTAAAAGGCAAGCCAAATTATCTACCATAATCTATATGTCATATTTAATTACATACGATAATATCTTAAACCACTCTTGTATAAAGTAGATTTTTTAAAAAAATAAAAATAAAAATTATAATTATTAGTAATCAAGCAAACCTTATATATTCCATTTCTTCTTACTCCTTATTTATGTTTATATTAAATTTCATAATAATGAAAAAAATGATGCCCAAAACTCAAAAGTCATGAACCTTGATTCATATTTATACTTATATTAAATTTGATAATAATGAAAAAATAATGCTCAAAAGTCATAAACGCATCCTCAATTGTTTATATATTTTTGTTGGAAGGCAAAATTTATAAACCAAAATTTTTCTCATCCCTATTGTTAGTAGAACTAAATTTGTCACTAATCTTCCTATGATTATATTCCAATTAAGGTAAATATATTAAGGTTTTAGATTATTAACTAATTTATTTCTTTGTTAGTGAAAGTTCCATTGGTATGAAGTTTTGATCACATTTTTCAACTTCACCGTATGTATTTTTTTTGTTCTCATTTAGGGTCTACCAAGATTTTTGGTGTTGACCTATTCAAAGGTTAACATACTTACATCTCTAAGACTTCATTCTTATTCCCTCTTTCTTTCTCTATTTAAGAGAAAGTTTAAGTTAATAACGATAATATTGTATAAAACAAATTCCACTGTTTTGTTGGTTAATTCGCACTAATTATTGAATTACTTTTTTTATAGGGACGATTCATTGGAGAAAGAAGACTATATGGAGAAGTAAAATATTAGGATTGCTTAAAGAACTATATATTAAAAACTAAGTGTAAGATTGACGACATCAATGTGAATGAGTAATAGTTTTTTAGTTTTTTTTCAACTGTATTTTTTATTTTGATATTTGTTGATTTTTTCCATCATTTTACCTTTGAAAAAATAGCACTCTTTAATTTATCGACTTTGATCTTTATGTTAACATGTCAATGCCCATATTTTTAGTACATGAATTATTCATGAGGTAATCTTACTATGTGATTTGATATTTTATAAAGTCTCAATTACTAAAAACACTAAAAACATCACACTAAAAACAAAATATCCCGTGAAATTCACGGGCCACAAAACTAGTTGTTAGTTAATAAGAAAATGTCTATTTTGTCGAGCTCAAGCAGTTTGTTTGTCCAATTTGAAGGACATTGATACTGATATCTTTCAATTGAATAATAATGATAGTTACTTTACTTCAGAGATTATGTTTGCTGATTGTTTTATTGTTTTGTTTGACTTGATTGCTTGGTTGCCATAAATTTTAAGTTGCAGAAAGTTGTGTATGGCGTGTTTCTCTTGGAATGTTTATGAATTTGTGTACTTAGAATGTCATAGTTATACTTATGATTAGACCTGGCAAACAGATCGGGTTGTGTCGGGTTCGTGTTCGTGTCACATATAAACGGGTCACAATCCCTCCAACCCAAACCCGACCCAATTAAGTATCGTGTCGTGTCCGTGTCGACCCACTTACATAAATGGGTCATAAGGCCTCAACCCTAACCCGTTAATTTCGTGTCGGGTTCGTGTCGTGTTTTCGTGTCACGTCCATATTTTGAAAGTTTAAGTATATTTATGTGATGCAGGATAAAAAAAATTAGGATTAATTTAGTAAACAGGTCATTCGTGTCGGGTTCGTGTTTAGAGAGGTCAACCCTAACCCAACCCAATTAAATATCGTGTCGTGTTCGTGTCGACTCACTTACATAAATGGGTCATTAAGTCTCAACCCAAACCCGTTAATTTCGTGTCGGGTTCGTGTCGTGTATTCGTGTCGTGTCTGTAACACCCCCATACTCCGAGTGCCTTACCAGGACCACTCAGGTATGGAGACATCACCATCTCGGTTGCCCGAGGTATGATAATCAAACAACAGCGATAAAGAAACAACATTTATTATTAATAGATTAATGAATGATAACAATCCTCAAACCAACTGAAAGTACATTACATTATTCCAACTAACTGTTCTCAAATGAAATGTAAATAAAACTAAACTACAGCGGAAGACTCTATCGTCATGTCGTGGCCATCCCCAGCTATCCAGTACTCATCTCAATACCTGCTCAATATCTGCTCACCATCCCCGAATGGATCACCGCAGGTTTACAAAACAACACCGGGTCGACTAATCACACAATCAAAACCGATAATAACAATAAGGCAAACAGACAAATTGAATCACACACATACACACAACACCAACTCCCATCATCATCTCAACACTGACGTCCACTTTGGACCCGCCCTCGCGATGGGGGACCGCAGTCGTTCCCACCTAAGCCCCGCTCATCGTACGAGCGATAACCCCGTATCATTAATGTGCACATCCCCTTCGTGGCGGGTTCCACGAAGGGCGAAACTAGGGCGTGAGATCACTCCCGCAAGTGACCCCACTCAGCCGAGAACGCATCTCGAGAACCATCACAAACACAACCACAGCCACAATCACAATTACAATTACAATCATCATAAATCAATCAACTAACTACAGCACATCACCAATATCCCATTATGGGACTAATACGAGTAGAAATCCTACCGGAAAGCACACAAGCAGACGGTATCTACAGCTGTCTCAAAACGCCTCTTCTATGAACTCTCCTCCTAACATATACACATGAATACTACTATTCAATCACTTATTCATAAAAACCCCCAATTACTAAATTAGGGTTTCACTAATCTCAACAAAACGTTATAAAAATTATGCTAGAAGCTTACCCTTGACGCAAGGAATCCAACGACACAAACTACGACGCAATCCGACCGTCTGAACTCCGGGAATTGTCAAGAACGCGATTAGGAAGAAGGACCAACTGCTTTCTCTCTTAAACAGGTTTTAGGTTTTGGCAAAAGTGTTTTAGAATAAAGACGAATATGTTTATATACCTTAATCGCGTAATTAACAAAACCCGAGAAAAACCCCCGATAAACCGGACACTCGATCGAGTACCCAAGGTACTCGATCGAGTACCCCCCTACTCGATCGAGTGCCCCAGCTACTCGATCGAGTGCCCAACAGGTCAGAAACTATTTTATTCTGCGACACACCCCTACTCGACAGAGTAAGGGCTACTCGATAGAGTACCCCCAAGACCATAAATACGGAGTATTACAGTCTTCCCTCCTTAAAAAGAACTTCGTCCCCGAAGTTCAAACCACTACCAAAAACAAAGGTACTCCCTCAACATTCCCGACTCACCCATCAAACAAAAACATGCTACAAACCCAAGACCAACATCCCGACACAACATATAAAAGGTGTATAAAACTCTTAAAAACTCTCGCGATCATCTCCTACCCCCCTAAAAGAAACAAGGTTACGTCCCCGTAACCATACATACCTGATCAAAAAGGAAAGGGTAGCGCTCTTTCATGATATCCTCAGCTTCCCATGTAGCTTCCTCGGTCTCGTGGTTAGACCATAGGATCTTAAGCAAAACTGTCTCCCCACTCCTAGTCTTTCTAACTTTGCGGTCTAGGATCTGCTTGGGTACCTCAAGATATGACAAGGACTCATCTAGCTCTAAACTCTCTGCCTCTAACACATGTGACGGGTCGCTCACATACTTCCGCAGCTGCGATACATGAAACACATTATGCACTCTCTCTAACGCAGCAGGTAAAGCCAGACGATAAGCAACCTCTCCAACTCGCTCTAAGATCTCATAAGGCCCTATAAACTTCTGACTTAGCTTGCCTTTCTTCCCAAATCTCATAACCCCGCGCATAGGAGACACTTTCAGAAGAACTTTATCCCCAACCTGAAACTCTATATCCCGGCGATGTAGATCTGCATAACTCTTACTTCGTCGATCCCGAGCCGCTCTCATCCTTTCCCTGATCATCTTAATCTGTTCAACCATCTCATGCACCATCTCTGGTCCTAAAACCACTTGCCTCAAAGACTATCGTCCCAACAGATTGGACTCCTACACCTCCTCCCATACAAAGCCTCAAACGGTGCCATACCAATACTAGTGTGATAGCTGTTATTGTAAGAAAACTCTATCAAGTCCAACCTCTGTTCCCAGCTACCACCAAAATCCATCACACAAGCTCTCAACATGTCCTCCAACGTCTTGATTGTTCTCTCAGTCTGCCCGTCCGTCGCAGGATGAAATGCTGTACTCATCTTCAAAGCTGTTCCCAACGATTCCTGCAACTCCTTCCAAAACCTCGATATAAACCTCGCATCTCTGTCAGACACTATGTCCTTAGGGACTCCATGTAACTTAAGCACGTTCTTTCGATAGGCCATAGCCAATTGTGCCTTAGTCCATGTATCTTTCATTGGAACAAAGTGAGCTGACTTGGTCAAGCGATCCACTATCACCCAAATCATGTTGTTACCTTGTTGACTCTTTGGCAAACCCACAATAAAATCCATGGAAATGGATTCCCACTTCCACTCAGGCACCTCTAAAGACTGAATCTTACCTTGTGGTCTTCTTTGTTCACCTTTAACTCTCTGGCATGTCAAACAACGGGACACAAACTCAGCTGTCTCTTTCTTCATCCCAGGCCACCAAAACGTTTTCTTCAAATCCTTGTAAAGCTTGTCTCCACCTGGATGAACTGAATATGGTGTGCAATGTGCTTCTGTCATGATTGTCTTTTTCAACTCCTCATTATTAGGAACACACCACCTTCCATCGAACCTCAAACTACCATCCGTATGTATCGAAAACCGGGACACTGTCCCTTTCTCTACTCCCGCTCTCCACTCAACTATCTTAGGATCCAAAGTCTGTTTACCTCGAATGTCATCATAAAACTCCATATGTACTGTCATATCACCCATGGCATCCCCTTTCTGCATCATATGAATCCCAAAACTCGCTACCTCATCCCTCAACCTCATCAAAGATAGAGCTGTACACAAGGAATGTACACTCTTCCTACTCAAAGCATCAAAGAACAACATTGGCCTTCCCTTCATGGTAGATGATTTCCATGTCGTAGTCGCCAATTAACTCCATCCACCTCCTCTGTCTCATGTTCAACTCCTTCTGCGTGAAGATGTACTTGAGACTCTTGTGATCAGAAAATACCTTAAAGATCGCTCCATACAGGTAATGTCTCCAAATCTTGAGAGCAAACACCACTGCACCCAACTCCAGATCATGAGTAGGGTAATTCTCCTCATAAGGCTTCAACTGCCTAGAAGCATAGGCAATCACTTTACCATTCTGCATCAACACACACCCCAACCCATTTTTCGAGGCATCTGTGTAAACCTCAAAATTCTCGCTCCCTTCAGGCAACGCTAGGACAGGAGCTGTGGTCAAACGCTCCTTTAATGTCTGGAACGCCGTCTCACAACCCTCATCCCAACGAAACCTGTTCTCTTTCCTCATCAACGCCGTCATCGGTCTAGCTATCTTGGAGAAATCTTTCACAAACCGTCCGTAGTATCCAAATAAACCCAAGAAACTCCTAACCTCAAAGAACATTCTTTGGTGCTTCCCACCTTGTCCTTTGCTTCAATCTTCGCGGATCTACACTACCCCATCTTTAGATATCACATGCCCCAGAAAAGCAACTTTCTCTAACCAGAACTCACACTTGGACAACTTAGCATACAACTCATGCTCCCTCAACGTCTGCAACACAATCCTCAAATGTTCCTCATGCTCCTCCTTAGTCTTAGAGTAGACTAAGATATCATCTATAAACACCACTACAAACTGATCCAAGAACTGTCTAAAGATCCTATTCATCAAATCCATAAACACTGCCGGCGCATTAGACAACCCAAATGGCATCACCACATACTCATAATGACCATACCTCGACGTGAAAGCTGTCTTCGGTATGTCCACGTCTCTAATCTTCACCTGATGGTACCCCGACCTCAAATCGATCTTAGAAAAGACTGTTGCACCACTCAACTGATCAAACAGGTCATCTATCCTTGGCAAAGGATACTTGTTCTTTATCGTCACACGGTTCAACTCTCTGTAATCTATGCATAACCTCAAGGTTCCATCTTTCTTCTTTACAAACAGAACTGGTGCTCCCCACGGCGATACACTTGGCCTAATGTATCCCTTATCTATCAGATCATCCAACTGCTTCCTAAGCTCCTCCATCTCCTTAGGACCCATACGGTACGGTGCCTTAGAGATTGGCCCCGTCCCTGGCTTCAACTCAACGGTGAAATCTATCTCTCTCTTCGGTGGTAACCCTAATCTCATCAGAAAACGTCGAAACTCTCCCACTACTGGTATCTCATCAACTGTCGGACCCTCTACCCGGTCATCTCTCACATGGCATAAGATCAAAGGACATCCCTTCCTCAAATAAGATTTCAAGGTTACAGCTGCTATCAACTTAACTTTGGGTTTGACTAGAAACCCCCGGTAAGACACACTAACGCCCTTAGGACCTCTCAAGGACACTTTCTTTTGATGACAGTCTATCTTAGCTTTATACTTTCCTAACCAATCCATCCCAACTATCATCTCAAAACCGTTAAAAGGAAACTCTAGCAAGTCTACAGGGAAATCAACTTGCCCAACTATCAAGGATACATCTCTAAACAACCTCCCACATGGTACAGACTCACCCGAAGGTATGAAAACTTGCTCACTAACAGACTCATATACTCTCAAACCCAACTGTTTCACATGACTCGAAGACACAAACGACTGAGAAGCCCCCGAATCAAACAAAACAAACGTAGGAATACCATTAACGAGGAATGTACCGGTGATAACATGCGCATCTTCCTCAGCTGCCTTCTTGTCCATCATGAACAACTTGCCACTGGTCTTCCGCCCACCTCCTGGACAAGACTAGGCGATGCGGTCGGCTTAGCACCCGACCCTTGGTTGTTGTTGTGGTTCATCGGTGTCTTCTGATAAGAATTACCGCCGTTGCGGTTGCCTCCACTCTGGTAGCTCTGACCTCCCCGGTTTGGCCATGATCCCGCCGGTCTGTTGCTCGCGAAGCTCTGTGCAGGTCTCTGGAAAGATCCCGGTGCACTCGTGCACTCATGTCTCTTGTGGCCTACGCCACCACACCCAAAGCATGTCACTCCCCAACTATTACTCGCACTCCCACGGCCTCGCCCAAAGGACGCTCCAGCACTAAACCCAGATCCAGAAGAAAATCCCTTAGACTGATTGTGGTTGCCTTTCTTGTAATTAGATTGGCCACCACCCTCGCTCTCCGACTTCCTCTTCTCACCACCAGACCTCTCCTGAGCCATCTCCACTAGTCTCTCAGCTCTCCCAGCCCTCTCATATGCTTCCTTCACATCAGTGAGGACTCCCACGGGTAACTTATCCATAATCTTCGTGGTCAGTCCACTCTCAAACCTCAAAGCCAAATTCTCATCACTCAAACCCATGTCCTCGGATATCTAGATTTCTCATTGAACTGCGTATCGTAGTACTCACCCACGGACATCTCAAGCGATCATCTTAAACTTATCAAACTCCTCCCTCAACTTACTCCTCACATGCTTCGGCACAAACTCCTTCCTCACAGCCCTACGAAACTCCTCCCAAGGTATAGCAGGTAACCCTTGGTTGGTATACAACTCCTTAGCACTCACCTTCACCGAATCCCACCACTTGCCACCGCCTCCCTCGGATAAAATGCAGCCTGATCCACTCTCATCTCATCCGGACAATGGACTAAGTCTAGTATATTCTCCATCTCCCTCAGCCAACTATCAAGAAGGTTAGGCTCCTCAACTCCCTTGTACTCTTTCGGGTTAAACCTCGCAATATAGAGGCTGACTTTAGCATGGTCAACTTCCTTCTCTTTTTCCTTATTCTTGTCCTCGTTCACTTTCTTCAGGGTCTCAGTCAGCGCATCCTGGTGTTCTAACATCTTGACGATGTCATCCACGGTCATAAGCTCAGCTCTCGCATACAAGGCATTTCTCTTTGGCGGCATCTTGAAACTATACGTATATAAGAAAGGGTAAACATGAACATGCGTACTAAACCTCAAAACACGAAGACTCGCTGCCCAGAACCTACTCGATCGAGTATCCAAACCCACTCGATCGAGTAACGGGCTACTCGATCGAGTGCCCCTATGTACTCGATCGAGTACCCAAACTCCAGAACCAAACAGACCTTCTGATCTCTAACCCACTCGATCGAGTATCTAGGCTACTCGATCGAGTGACCCCCTACTCGATCGAGTGCCCCTAGCTACTCGATCGAGTGTCCCAAAACGCGATTTTGGTCAAAAATCGTCAAAAACCTATCCGATCGAGTTAGTCTTACTCGATCAAGTATCACTATTACGTAAAAGCTACCCGCATATTACGTCACATAGTAACATCGCTAACTTTATACAAATCGCATGATATCATATTCAACATGCCACGCAACAATTCTATTTATCAATAAATCAAATCATCATGCTATAAAAGCCACATTGTAAACACCTCAACATGCTATCATCTCATTAACATGTTCCACGTATCATTTCCTTTCACATGCTCAACTTCCTATTTCAACACCAAACAATCAACACACTTCATCACTTTGTTGCACAAATCAAACAATCACACAGACGACTCAAAACACATTCCCATGTGACCGGTTCAAAGTTGCAGGGCGACCCCTCGCGACTTTAGGACGTCTCCCAAGCCTTTGCACTAGCTCCTACAACTTTTACCCCGGGTTCATTTTAATTGACTCTCTATGTTCATTAAGTTCATTGGTTACAGGTTTCAGGATCGTCGCTCTGATACCATTTGTAACACCCCCATACTCCAAGTGCCTTACCAGGACCACTCGGGTATGGAGACATCACCATCTCGGTTGCCGAGGTATGATAATCAAACAACAAATGATAAAGAAACAACATTTATTATTAATAGATTAATGAATGATAACAATCCTCAAACCAACTGAAAGTACATTACATTATTCCAACTAACTGTTCTCAAATGAAATGTAAATAAAACTAAACTACAGCGGAAGACTCTATCGTCATGTCGTGGCCATCCCCAGCTATCCAGTACTCATCTCAATACCTGCTCAATATCTGCTCACCATCCCCGAATGGATCACCGCAGGTTTACAAAACAACACCGGGGTCAGTACTAATCACACAATCAAAACTGATAATAACAATAAGGCAAACAGACAAATGAATCACACACATACACACAACACCAACTCCCATCATCATCTCAACACTGACTGTCCACTGGACCAGCCCTGCCAGTGGGGGACCGCAGTCGTTCCCACCTAAGCCCCGCTCATCGTACGAGCGATAACCCTGTATCATTAATGTGCACATCCCTTCTGTGGCGGGTTCCACGAAAGGCGAAACTAGGGCGTGAGATCACTCCCGCAAGTGACCCCACTCAGCCGAGAACGCATCTCGAGAACCATCACAAACACAACCACAGCCACAATCACAATTACAATTACAATCATCATAAATCAATCAACTAACTACAGCACATCACCAATATCCCATTATGGGACTAATACTGAGTAGGAAATCCTACCTGGAAAGCACACAAGCAGACGGTATCTACAGCTGTCTCAAAACGCCTCTTCTATGAACTCTCCTCCTAACATATACACATGAATACTACTATTCAATCACTTATTCATAAAAACCCCCAATTACTAAATTAGGGTTTCACTAATCTCAACAAAACGTTATAAAAATTATGCTAGAAGCTTACCCTTGACGCAAGGAATCCAACGACACAAACTACGACGCAATCCGACCGTCTGAACTCCGGGAATTGTCAAGAACGCGATTAGGAAGAAGGACCAACTGCTTTCTCTCTTAAACAGGTTTTAGGTTTTGGCAAAAGTGTTTTAGAATAAAGACGAATATGTTTATATACCTTAATCGCGTAATTAACAAAACCCGAGAAAAACCCCCGATAAACCGGACACTCGATCGAGTACCCAAGGTACTCGATCGAGTACCCCCCTACTCGATCGAGTGCCCCAGCTACTCGATCGAGTGCCCAACAGGTCAGAAACTATTTTATTCTGCGACACACCCCTACTCGACAGAGTAAGGGCTACTCGATAGAGTACCCCCAAGACCATAAATACGGAGTATTACAGTGTCATTGTTTGCCACCTCTACTTATGATGATATAATTTCTTGGTTGGAGTGTCTGAACTTGAATTCGTGAACATGTAGCCTCATAATAGAAATCAAACATATATTATGTTCGGTTAGGCATAAGTTTGTAAATGCTTGCATTTTGATCATCTGCATCTTGAAGCCATGATTAAGTGGTTCTGTTGGTTGAAATTGTTCAAGTTTCCTCAACATTCGTCACCATTTGTTGATGGATTCCGGGTTTCTTTAGTTCATCTATAAACTTGACAGTTTAGCATCTGTGAGAGGGTATCTGTTAACCTTGATCAGGTCAGTAAGGTTGTACTATTGAAGTTTTTGGCACCCAAGTCTGATAATTAGTGGTAGTTTGTGACTTTGTGTATGTGTTTGATTATTAACCCAAAATCTCAGCACAAAACAATACGTAGAAACGGAAAGGATGTGTCTTTGGGTATTGGACTAACTGTTTTATCATCTGTTTAGTGAGAATTTCTCTCCCAGCTGACCATTTGTCAATGTTTCTCAACTATACCTTGTTAGCTTGTTACTCTAAAACCTTGCTAGCTCGAAGTGTTATAAACTTGTATTAAACCTTTTTAGCCAAAAAAGTTCCCTCTAGGTTTTCTTCCTTGGGAGGGTTTTGGCAGTTCCTAGGCGGTTTCCTAGGTTTTTTTCTCGTTTTCTTGCAAAAAATTCTTTTCTTCTTACAAATTTCTCAAAATCTTTCTCTAATATTCTCTAATTGTCTTTCTTTGTGTGGGAGTGGCTTTTATTCGATCTCTTGGGTGGTGTTTCTTAATTGTTTTGTCAGTAATGGAGGTGCAAGGAAAAGTTGGAGTGCAGGAATTGAACGATGAACAAGCAGTTGTTGAAAATGGTGGCGATGAGAACCAAGAGCAAGTAGAATTGGAGTGGATTGCGGATGGAGATGAGGAACAAGTCGACTCGCGGATGTGCGTGGTGGGGAGACTGTGGACTGATAGGCATGTAAATCTTAAGGCTCTTATTGATACCATGATCTCAACGTGGAAAACGAAGGGTGTGGTGGGTGAGGTGGTGGATAAACAGAAAAAAATAATCAATTTCAAGTTTGATAATGAAGATGATAAAAGACGGGTTCTGGAGGAGCAACCCTGGCACTTTGAGCGACACGTTTTGGTTCTAGCAGACCTTGATGGTGAAGCGATTCCTTCGGAGGTACCTCTTTTCTTCTCACCTATTTGGGTGCGTGTTTATGACTTGCCTATAATGGGTAGACAAAACCTGGAGAATGCTTGTAATATTGGGAATACAATAGGGTCGTTTGTGTCTGTGGATAATTCGGTGAACCCGACTATCAATAGGTCGATGAGGATTCGTGTGGTCATTGATGTACGTAAACCCCTGATCGATTCTATATATATGAAGTTGAAAGGGGGAAAAAAGTGGCGTGTGAGGGTGTGCTATGAGAGCCTGCCTTTGTTCTGTTACATCTGCGGACAAATGGGGCACGGGGAAAAGGATTGTGGGATGAGGAAGGGTCCTATTGGGGAGGGACGAAGGTATGGTGACTGGTTGAGGGCCTCACCATGGAAGGTTGCTCGGGGTGCTGATGGAAGGGACGGTAGAGTGACAACATGTGCTAAACAACTTATATTGGTGGACGATGAGGAGGGGAAGGTAGAGGAGCGAGAGCTGAATAAGATGGTGGAAATGTTGCGCGGGGTTTCGTTGGTGGGTAGAAGGGGTGGGAACGATCGGGAGGAGAAGGGAATGGAAAATAGGGAGATGCTCATTGTGGAGGAGGGGGTGGATGCGGGTAGTGAGGCGAATTATGATATGAATTGTGACCACGGGAAGAAGTGTGTGGTTGATGCCAATGTGGAACGTAAATTTGTGAAGGTGAAGCGTGGAGGTATGAGTGGCAAGCTGGGCAATCAGCGGACAGGGGTTGGTGGGTATGGGGATGCGAACTCAGGTTTGGTTAATCAGGGGAAGAGGAAATGCAGGGAGGGTGGGTGTGAACAGGAGGATGTCGAGGATGTGGTAGATGGAAAGAGGATGAAAATGGATGGGTGCTTATCTGATTTGAAAGTAGCGGAGGCTGACGGAGAGCAGCCCCGCGAACAACAATGAAAATCCTAAGCTGGAACTGTCAAGGGTTGGGCAATCCCTTGACGGTTAGCACCCTCCGCGACTGGTGTTGGAGGGAGTGCCCAAACATTGTCTTCGTTATGGAGACAATGATTAGTGCTAATAGATTAGAAAAAATACGAAATAAGTGTGGTTATATGTCGGGTATTTGTGTTAGTAGTAATGGTCGATCAGGAGGTCTTGGTATTTGGTGGAAGGATATCGATGTTCAGCTAATCTCTTATGACAATCATCATATGGCCTTGAAAGTTATGGGGAGTAATGGGGCTGTTCTTTGGCGGGCAGTGGGTGTTTATGGGTGGCCGGAACTAGCAAACAAACATAAAACTTGGAGTATGGTTAGAGCGCTGTGTAGTAATCACCACGACCCAATGATCCTCTTTGGGGATTTCAATGAAATCTTAAGTATGGAGGAGAAGGAGGGGGGTGTAGTGAGGGGTGAAAGACAAATGGAGGCTTTCCGTGCTGCACTAGACGATTGTGCTTTGGATGATTTGGGTTTTTATGGGAATATCTACACGTGGCAGCGGGGGAGAGGAGATGGTACGTACATAAGAGAGCGGCTTGACCGTGCTGTTGCTTCCATGGAGTGGTGTCAGTTGTTTCCTAGGGCAGTAGTCAGAAACTTTCCTATCTTTTCGTCTGACCACTGTGCCATTCTTGTTCATGAGCAAGAAGAGGGAGATAGACATAGACGGGGAAAAGGATTTAGATTTGAATCCTTTTGGTTGTCGGACCCGGAGTGTGATGAGGTAGTGCAAGCGGCGTGGGCTTCTTTGGATGGTGCGAGTGTGTTGGAAAAAGTGAGCTGGAGTGCTAAAAAATTACAGGCGTGGGCTCGAAATAAATTTGGTAGTTTGAAGCGGGATATCAGAGATAAGGAAGAGGAGTTAGCTCGATGGCAAAAAAGGCAGCCCTCCGCTGATATGTTACAGCGATGTCGATCAATTGTGGAGGAGCTTGAGGGGCTTAGATGTCGCGAGGAATCCTATTGGTATGCTAGGGCTCGAGCTAACGAACTAAGGGATGGCGATAAGAACACCAAATATTTTCACCACAAAGCACAGCAGCGACGGAAGAGAAATAATATTCGCGGGATTGAGGATGCAAACGGGGTATGGCAAACTGATGGACAAAAGGTGGCAGACATAATGAGCGATTATTTTGATGGACTGTTTACATCGAGCAATCCCGAGTCATCGAATGAAGTTCTGAATTGTCTGGAAAGGGTGGTGTCCCCTGAAATTAATGCAACGTTAGATGCTCCTATTAGTGACGATGAGGTGAAAGCGGCTCTCTTCGATATGCATCCAAATAAGGCCCCGGGACCGGATGGTATGCATGCGCTGTTTTATCAACGGTATTGGAGTGTGGTCGGGGATGATGTATGTCGCATGGTGAAGGGATGGTGGGATGGAGGCGGTGACATGGGCGAGTTAAATCGAACATCTGTTGTGCTTATTCCAAAATGCCAAAATCCACGGAAGGTAACGGAATATCGCCCAATAAGTCTTTGCAATGTATTGTATAAAATTATTTCGAAAACTATTGCAAATCGTCTGAAAGGTTTTCTTAATGATTTTATATCTGAGAATCAAAGTGCTTTTACGCCGGGCCGACTCATTACTGATAATGCGTTGGTGGCCTTTGAGATCTTCCACACTATGAAGAGGGGCGGGGAAGGACGGAACGGTAATGTGGCTATTAAACTCGACATGAGTAAAGCTTATGATAGGGTTGAGTGGTCTTTCTTGGGTGATGTGATGGAGAAGATGGGTTTTTCAGTGGGGTGGTGTGGTCGGATTATGCGTTGCCTTTCGACGGTCTCTCAGTCGTTTTTGATTAATGGGCAGCTGGTCGGGGGGGTTAAGCCGAGTCGGGGATTAAGGCAAGGGGATCCTATTTCCCCTTACCTTTTTCTTCTTTGTGCTGATTCGTTTTCTCGTATGCTCTGTAAGGCGGCGGAGATGAATCAAATTCATGGAATGCGGGTCTGTAGGGGGGCTCCTCGAATATCTCACTTATTCTTTGCTGATGATAGTATCCTTTTTGTTAGAGCAAATGCTGAGGAATGCTTGAAGGTAGCTAATATCATTAGCCAATATGAACAAGCATCGGGACAGAAGATTAATTTTGATAAATCGGAAGTGGTCTTTAGCAAGAAAGTGGGGATTCAAAGGAGAGATTTGATTAAGGCGATGTTGGGAGTTCGAGAGGTAGATAAACATGAGAAATACTTAGGCCTTCCGACCATTATTGGAAGGTCAAAAAAAGTGGTTTTCAATTGTTTGAAGGAGCGTATATGGAAGAAGGTTAATGGTTGGAAAGAACGACTACTTTCGAGACCCGGGAAGGAGGTGTTAATCAAAGCTGTAGCCCAAGCTATCCCAACATATATGATGAGTCTTTTCTCGATTCCGGAGGGTGTTATTGACGATATTCACTCGGTGCTGGCACGTTTCTGGTGGGGATCTTCGGAAGCTCATCGAAAAATCCATTGGATGCGTTGGGAGCGTTTATGTGAACCAAAGGCGAGTGGGGGAATGGGTTTTCGTGACTTACGTGTATTCAATCAAGCTTTGTTAGCGAAACAAGTGTGGCGCCTACTTGTCAAGCCCGAGTCTCTTGCAGGGAAAGTGTTAAAAGCACGATACTTCAAAAACGACACCATCCTTGAGGCGAGACGAGGATACGACCCGAGTTTTACATGGCGAAGCTTGTGGGGCTCCAAATCGCTCCTGTTGGAAGGCTTAAAATGGAGAGTGGGAAATGGCCAGTCTATTGGGATATGGGATGAGGCGTGGTTGCCTGGTGCGTCCGCGGGGATTGTACCTATGCCGAATTTAAATGCTGACCCAGGTATGCGTGTTGCGGATCTTATCGATGTAGAGGGGGCCTGCTGGAACATGGGGGCGGTGCGAGCTGTTTTGATGGAAGCCGACGCGAGTTTGGTTCTTAAACTTCCGTTGAGCAGTAGACTACCTCCTGATGAACGGTATTGGTGGCCATCGAAAGATGGATGTTATTCGGTCAAGTCAGGTTATTGGCTCGGGAGGAGGCCATGTATAAATCCGGCTGGTATTGGGCATAATGGCTTTTCTTGGAATGCACTATGGGGCCTCAAAGTCCCCCCAAAACTTCTTCATTTTATATGGAGAATTTGTACAAATACATTACCTGTGCGGAAGATTTTATTCAATCGCCATTGCTGTCCTACTCCAATTTGTAATTTTTGCAACATGGACGAATGCTGTGAACACGCCATTTTTAAGTGCGCATGGACGAGGGTACATTGGGAGGGAAGTGGCTTCTGGGAGTTTATTGACATGGCCCCAAATGGTTCGTGTGAGGAGAGAATGGTGTGGATTATGCAGCAGCTTGGGGTGGGAGAGAGGGAGAGGTTCCTTGCAATGATGTGGGCTATTTGGACCATAAGAAACCAACGGCTTTTTGAGGAGGTTCCCACGCCGGCTGAAGCTGTCTGCTCGGGCTTTGTGAAGATGGTAGCTGAGTACCAAGGATATGCTGACCGGGTATTTAGCAAACCGTTGGTGGTGACGGATGTGGGTGGCTGCTCGTGGACTCCCCCTGATGCCGGTTTCATAAAGATAAATGTGGATGCTCATGTCGCTGGTGGTGGCGTGGTTGGTTTGGGTGTGGTTGCTAGGGATATGGCAGGCCATGTTGTGGGGATGGGCTGTAGGCGTGTGGTGGCAGATTGGGATGTGGATGTGGCGGAGGCACGGGCTGCTAATTTTGGGCTGGAATTAGCGAACCGCTTTGGTTTTCCAAATATTATTCTCGAAAGTGATGCGCTTAATGTTGTGTTGGCTGTGAAGAACAAAGTCGTGGCGAGGTCTCCCTTTGGGCTCTGCGTGAATGATGTCCTCTTTAGTTTGAGTTTTTTTCCGTCTAGTAAGTTTTTTCATGTGAAACGTGGGGGTAATACCGTGGCACATTGTATTGCAAGGATGACTGAGTTTGAGGGATGTGAGTTAGTCCTTGTAAATGACTTTCCGCAAGTTGTAATTACGCTTGCGGAAATTGATTTAATATAATATCGGCCCTATGTTTCCTTCAAAAAAAAAAAAAAAACCTTTTTAGCCTTACTTTGTGCCATATTTTCCAAGATGTCAGAAGTTTACAGTTTACCCATGCTAATTTGCTGGAAAAGTATGGTGGATCAGATTTCTTTCTTTTGCAATGTCCCTTTATTGATACTTTTTGTTTTGCAGCAATTCTCCCTTGTGACGGTCACAATTTGCGACGGGCAAATGTGACCACTTTTTGATAAAATGTAACCACTCAAGTACTGTTCATAAAATGTAACCACTCAAGTACTGTTCATATCTATATTTTTTGAGCTTATTTTCACAAACTTTATTTGATTTTGAGTATATGTATGTTTTTTTTTTAAATTATTAAAATTTATAAGTTAGATTTTATTTTTTTTCCGTCAAAAACTCAAATTTTCCTAAACTTATACCCCCTCCAATTTCCTATTTTCTTCCCTCTTTCCTTTTTTATACTAGTTTGATTATCTTCCCTCTTTCCTTTTTTGGTAAGTTTCATTCTTTTTTTTTATTTTCTCTCTCCTATAAATTTACCACTTACACTACTTTATTCATTATTCATTCTTTATTATTTTGTCTCTCTTATAAATTCTACCACTTACACTACTTTATTCATTTTTTATTAGTTTTCTTATTTGTTGTGCCCAAAAGAAAAGGGAGGATATATAAAAATTGGAGGGAGTATGTAATATTTTTGATTATTATTGCAATTTTTTAGAGTTATGTTTAAGTAAATAAACTCAAAAAATATATATTAAAACTCAAAATTTTTAAAACAAAACTCAAAAAAATTATTATAATGCTCAGAAACTATGAATTGGTGGTAATACATCAGATGTATGATCCACTTACTGCCCCACCCCACAACAATACCCCACAAAATCCATATTTTATGTTATTTTAAGGTTTTTTTTGTTAAAAACTACCTTATATTTAGGGGTATTTGTAAAAAAACTACCTTATATTATTTTTCTTGTTTTAGACTAATTTTGTTTTCTTATTTTTTGGTCAAAAACTACCTAAGCTGAAAATATGGCAAGATTTGGTCGATTTAGTGTCATTAACCTATCTCACATGACTTTCTTAACATCAAACAACAATGATCAACTGCGTCCAAACCAAAATTTAACTTCAGATAAGTAAAATTAATGAATTTCACATTTCAATAATAACTACAAACATCTACTAAAGTTGAGCGTAACTACTTTATGACTTCCCAAAATCGGGCCTTAGTAAGATTAAACACAAATTCTTGTTTGTGACGGCACATATCCGTCACTTTTGAGTGACGGATACCATTTTACCTCACAAAGTACCCACTTTTTCTCTCTCTGCAACACTATTCATGTGACCCTCTTTCTCCACTAACCCATTTTGTTACCATTTTAACTCACAAAATATCCGCCACAAATGGTAACCCGTCACAAGGGAGACCAATTGAAGATTAAAACATAAAAAAGTCATGTGAGATATGTTAAAGCCGGAAAATAGACCAAATATGTCTAGATTTTTAGTGTAGGCAGTTATTGACCAAAAATAAAGAAAACAAAGGTAGTTGAAAACAAAAAAAAATAATATAAGGTAGTATTTTTACAAATACACCTAAAAATAAGGTAGTTTTTGACAAAAAAAACCCTTATTTTAATGACCTTACCCCGTAACAATAGAAATACGGAAAATCATCTATCTTATGGAGTATTTATTTAGTTGGAGAGAGACAGAAGAGACATTAGAGAGTAAAGATGAGGAAGAACAATATTGGAGATGTGATGCGTAGTGACACCCGATTCTACCTTTGTCGGATCAATTGCTCCTCTTTATCCTCCTTCAAATTCCATATTCTTCTTGGTAATTCATTCATTCTAATTACTTCCATTATTTTTATTTTTATTTACTTTTTCCCCCCGATCATTTGTTTTACCTTTTAATTGAATCTGAATGGAACCAATATGTTTCAAATCTCTCTCCTTTTTGTTTGAATCTGTTTTACCCTATTTGTTACACAATAATAACTATATTATTAATCATGATGTTTATTTGTTGGATTTCAGGATTTTATGATTTATATTTGTATTCATTCATTCATTGAATTGTTTCAACCTTTTAATTGAAAGCTAAATCCCACTTCTTCCGAGTGTTGTCACCCGGAAAGTAAACCCAAATTCTCATTAAAAAAATCGTAAACAAATGATTAGGAGGGAGGATTGAGTATATTGGTTGAGTGAATATTGATTTATGGCACCAAATTTTGATTTAAAACGGGTTTATCCGTCTTAAGCTTAAATGCCCCTCGCACAGAATGAAAAAACGTAAACAAATGATTTGGACGAAGGAGGGAGGTATATTGGTTGAGTGAATATTGATTTATGGCAACAAATTCTGATTAAAAAATGTGCAACGGATCGTCACTATTGCGGCCCCCTCTTATTCTGTGTATGCTACTGGCAAAGACTCGTTCTTTATTAAAATTTTGAAGCTTTTTAGCTTGCGTGATGATTACTGAGAATTAAGTATTTCTCGACTCATTCTATTTTGCAGCAGCTCATGTTTCACATAAGGGAAACAAGGGAAGGCATTCGCCGCTTCTCCAGGATTACTGCTTACCCCAATCAACTACTGAGAATAAGTATTTATCGACTCATTCTATTTCCAATGACTTGGACATGGGTATCCTTGATGAAGCCATGAAAACATATTCTTATCAGAATGGTTTTCGAAAGACAATGATCCAAACACAAAAGGTACATTTGTTCCTTCTGTTATATATAGAATTATAGATCATCTCTGAATTTTGGAAACGATAAACAAGTAATGTTTCTGTATTTCCTGGTGTAGTCTGACAAGATGCTTGAAAGGCAAAGAATTACTCAGTAATGTCTTGAACCTTGCTATCGACGCCTCCATTACAAAGGAATTAAAATTTCCGACTCCAAAAGTGCTTCGTATACCTGAGGTAAGATACTTGATGATTCTAGACTAATACTAGTCATTGCTGATTGAGTGGTTTCCTACCTATGCAAATCGGACTTGCCTGTATTATATCACATCTTGTTTGTGCAAGTGTTACAATTTTGGTTTTACAAAAATTTCTACTCAAAATTAAATCAGTTGCACCATGGTACAACAGGTTTTACGCGCAACTGACCCAACCTAATGTACATTCCACGGTTTTTAAAATGTACATTTCATGGTTTTTGGTGATGTAGATTTCACATGTTTGTTATTTGCTGTAAGATTTTATACCTGGCTAAACGTGTATGTAGAAGTATTTAATACTTTGTGTATGATATTTTGTTGATCAAAGATCCACATTCAAATACGCCTAGGAGTAGTTTTATTTTAAGAAAAAAAATTATTCTGAAGTTGATGATTGTATGAAATACATAGTGTGCTGTCCGAGGTTATTTGTTTGTGATTTGTTCATAGTATTTATACTCTGGTGTTGGTATTTTTGGCATCAAATTCAGATTCAGTCGCAATAGAACTCCCAAATTTCGGAGAAAAAGAAAATATCACAGACGAGGAAAATAAGCCAAAGAAGGTTGTAACATTTCCCGATCACCTGATACTAGATCAGATTCTGCCAAGACTGCCGGTAAAATCTTTACTCCGTTTCAAATCTGTTTGCAGAGATTGGCGTTCTACTATTTCTACACCTGAATTTGAAAAGTCTCGCCTGCCGTTCTCTGGTTCTCACCATCAGTTTGTGTTACTTAGAGATAATGGATGGTTGTCACCATCAATTATTGACAATCCTAATTATCTCATAATTCAGAAGAGCTACAAATACAACGATAAAGCTCATCTATCGTATTTAATTGGCTGCTGTAATGGACTAGTAGGCTTTAGTACCGAAATATCGCGCTGTAAATTCAGCAAATTCATTCTATTAAACCCTGTTACAAGGCAGCAGGTTGAAATTCTTGGTCCTGACGACACATCAGATTTCAAAAGTAAGTTGTGTTGGTTTGGCTACGTATCATCTGTGGACGACTACTACATTGTTGCATTCTATTCCTCGGGTGAAGTGTTTTGGACATTTTCATGGAAAGCTGGAATATGGAAAAGAAATTTGTGTATCTTAAACAGGAATGCTAGGAGGAATGAATGGATAACTGTTGGTAAGCCAGCGTTGATCAATGATTCTCTGTACTGGCCTATTGATATTTGGGATCCCTTGCGCGGTATCGGTACTGAGATTGTTGAGATAAATTTAGTTACTCAAAAGTACGAGGTAAAGCCACGGATGAATTTTTCCATTTGGCATCATCGTTGCGTTTCTTTAGTAAATTTGGAAGGTTGCCTTGCATTGCATACAACCTTTGGTAAATTTCGTCTTGATGTTTGGATGTTGAGACAAGCTGGTGACTGGAATTCCTGGGAAATAGTTTACTCCGAGGTTCTTTGACATTGTCATTTGATTTATTATTCTACGACTGGTAAGTTGTTGTTAGGCCATTCGAAGGAGTTAAGATCGGTTGACGATCTTAGTCAATTACATCCTGAAGAGCAAGAAAGAGATGACAGCATGGAAATTTTGGGCAACTCTTTCATACCCGAATATGATGGAGTTGGAGATTATGTCGAGAGTATGATTTGGCAGTTTAGAAGATCAGAGGACAACTTGCGCCCAAGCATTGTGCGTCGTTGCAAACGTGCAATAGATTTGGCCGTTTTGAAGATCAGAGGACATCTTGCGCCCAAGCATCGTGCATCATTGCAATCGCCATAGCAGGGTGAAGTAGCAGATTATACTTTCAGTCTTCTCCTTTGTTATCAGTAGAGATATAAGAGTATCTACTTTATTTATGTATTTTATTTATGTATTTATTTGTGTTGTTGCTTTAATAGGCCATAATGTGTTCACTCTTTAAAGTGATGTTTGGCAAGCAGTTTTGCGAGGAGATGGTACGATCACAAGCTCCCATTTTCTGCTATTGTTAACTTAATAGTGTTTTGTGTGCTATCTTATTCTTCGTTATGCTTCTCTATCTGCAAACTGAATGTATATCATCGAGTAGATGCTGTTAGCTGTGAAGGTTTATTGAGTATTCGTTCTACTTTTATACGATTTTCTACGTATAATTATCGTTCTGTCTGTAGATTGTGCTTCCCAGCTAGGTTTACCATAATTCTTAAGGGGGTGTTTGGTTCGCGCGTGGGTATTGGTTTGGAATCAGGAATCATACCGGGTGGTATGGGTTTTGAACTTGATTCCTTATACCATGTGTTTGTTTCAATTTCGGGTGGAATGGGATCGAACTTCATCAAAGTTAAAAAAATCTAAAATACAACATTGAAAATAATTATTTTTGATACTAAAAAATCATGAAAATGAAGAGTTAATCAAATAAATGTAAAAAAAATTTCACTTAAAATGTTCCATTTAATTTTTTTTCATGTTTTTTGGTTTTATTACTTAATACCCATGGGTATCAATCTCATGGGTTTGAGGTATGGGTATGAAACCTCTATTTTTGCCAAACAAACACTTGGTTTGAGTTTGGCTCATTCCAAACCCATACATTTATTAGTTGAACCAAACACCCCCTAAATCATTGGAGAGGAAGAATACATATCTGCAGCCTGCAGGCACAAAATTATTTAAATAATAACGTTTATGATTAATAGCTAACTATCACTTATTATCAGATGTCCCCGAAGGGACCTAACTATCACTTACTTAAGAAGGTTGAAGTATTAGTTATAACTAAAACTGTATGTATTTTATTTTGGGACGTACTTTTTCACATACGGATTTTACTCTTTCACATACGACTTTTCCAATATTACCCTTGTCATTTTCATTCCCTCACCCAATTAATTTTCTTCTCGCTTCCCTTATCTTCCTTCACCACTACCACAATTCACCATTTTCGGGTCACATCCGCCGATCAATCCCCGACAAACGTTGCTTCTAACAAACTACGGAGTATTAAAAAATGCATGACCAATAATGAAGCAAAAAAAATTAAATTCATTAGTGTACGTTCATGGCTAGGCAATCATCCATTTCCTTAAGAAGCTGCTCATAATCAATATCAATACAAATGTTCATCGTCATCATCATCGTTACTCAGAGCAAACATCGCTCCGGACGAATTAATTAATACTCACTCCGTCCCGGTCATTTGTTGTCCTTTTCCATTTTAGGGTGTCTCAGTCATTTGTTGTCCTTTCTATTTTAAGAATGGATTTGATGAGTAATTTGATCATTCACACCCAACTTATTCCACTTGTCATTTAGTAATTGGCCCCCTCCCCCTTTCCTTGGTCTTTGTGCCAAAACCAAATGACAACAAATGACCGGGACGGAGGGAGTATTATATAAAAAAAAACAAAAAAATAACAGCAACATAAGAACACTGTACTTCCTCCCGTCATCTCCCTTCCCCACCACGACAGTGACGACACCACCACCATCCCTGTCCCAGCCGACACCCAGACCAACCACTCTATCCTCCAGCAGTTCGCACCACTCACTGTAGTCCAGCCGTACCCCCAACCAAAAACCCGACTCCGACGCAAACCAATCGGAGCACTTCGTATTCAAGCAGTCTTCTTAACTCACCAACGCACCACTCGCAGCCGTCAACCACCGTCACCGTACCACCCTTAGCCACCGCGTTCAGAGCAGCCGTCAACCACCGTGCCTTTCACCACCCATAAACCCTAATTAATATTAATTGCTTTGCATATTAATTTCACTAATAATTAAACCTAATAATTTCAATAAGACGTATTAATAATTGCTAAAAACTAGAATTAATTCACTCGTCGAAAAATTATAATCCATTGTCTAAATTTTTAGATTAATTAGATTGGATTTTAGAGAATTTGTATACATACAGAGTTAATTTGACTATGATTAGGAAAAAGGGTATGTTATGGAAATTTTATGAAAAAATGTATGCAAAAGAGTAAAGTCCGTATGTGAAAAAGTAATTCCGTTTATTTTAAAACATTGAAGTTAAACCTAACAAAATTATATTTAAGAAGGTTGATTTATTTTTATTTATAAGTAAAGATATTAAATGTTATACATGAATTATATTATTTTTTTCTTTAACTGTAATAATAAAATTTTCAAACAGCGCGCGGGATAATACCTAGTACTCCCTCCATTCAACCCCACTTTACAAGTTTGTTTTATCACGTTTGTCAACGCGACTTTTACGCGGTAAATATCTTTAGCTACGTATTTGCGAAAATTATAAAAATTAGATATTTTTAATGTAATCTTTAAAGACGAATCAAATAAGATTTCACATGAATATATTTTAACTTATGTATCGAGAGAAAATTGAAGTTAAATGTCCGCTTGTGAATAGTGTGGAAAAGAGAAACATGCAAAGTGGAGTTGACTGGAGAGAGTATGTGTAACTATTAATACTCCAACAAGCCAAATATTACTCCTAAACTAACTCACTTCACTCTCATCCTTCACACTCATCCACACAAACATACAAACATTCCACTTATGGAAATATCCCCCGAACATTCCCATTCCCATTCCCGTTCCCGTTCTGATCCCAATTCCCATACCAATAACAACATCCACGACCCCCATGATCAAAATTCCATAAATACCCCTATCCTCCAAACCCGACCCACCTCCACTTCCCGGTTCAAATCCCGGTTCACAAACCTCCACTGGAACGGCGTAAAACCAATTCCCCTAATAATCTCCGTAACAATCGGTCTAATCCTCCGGTTCGCAGTCCCTAAACCGATTAAAGTCACAACCCAAGCATGGCAACTACTAGCTCTTTTTATAACCACTATAACCGGTCTGGTTATTGCCCCGCTACCGGTCGGCGCATGGGCTTTTGTATGTTTAACCGCGACGTTGTTAACTAAAACGCTGTCGTTTAAAGAAGGGTTTAGTGCGATGACTAATGAAGTTATTTGGTTGATAGTTGTGGCTTTCTTTTTTTCACGCGGGTTCGTTAAAACCGGGTTAGGAGACCGGGTTGCGCTTTATTTTATTAAGTGGTTGGGCCGGAAGACGCTCGGGTTGGCTTACGGGTTGGTTTTAAGTGAGGCGTTGGTTTCGCCGGCTATTCCAAGTTCTACGGCTCGAGCCGGGGGTGTTTTTAGCCCGGTAATTAAGTCGGTTTCGGTTAGTGTTGGGAGTGTACCGTTTGATAAGAAATCGGCTCGGAAACTTGGGTCTTATCTTGTTATGTCGCAATTCCAGGTTAGTAATTTATTTTCGGTATTATTCGGTTTAATTCAGATTCGAGTGTTATCTTTTTTATTTGTTGCTAATTTTGAGGTGGAATTAATTTTGATTCTAATGATTAGGCGTATATTGTGGCCTCTATAATTGGAAAGTTTTAGTATGTACTTTATCCAATCGTACCAAACATTTCTGGTAGTATTAATTGTCGTGCAAGTTTAGGCGACACTTCGTGAGATGACGTCATCTTAAGTTTGGCACTTTGACTAAATAGGCAATAATAGAGGGCTTTATGATTTATGAGGTGGTATCGACTATCGAGTTTGACTTTTAGTGTCGTCGTTTCGTAGATTAGCTGTCGAGATAAAAGTTGTTTTCCTTTGTGATAGTTTGCATTACCAACTTACTCCCTCCTATTTTCTAACATCTTCCACATTTCCTAAAACGATAAATTCACTAAGATCTTCCACTTTCCTTAATAGTCTATAATTTGTGGTTCTTAGGACTTATGACCCCATATTTTCTCTCTTACTTTCCATTTCCTCCATTTTCCACCACAAACCTCAATTCTCTTAAAAACTACCCAAAAAGCAATGTGGAACATCATAGTGAATATGAGGGAGTATAAACTAGCTTCATAGGAGTTGAACTCTTTTACAAAGTTGTGTAGTAAAGAGTTCAGGTTCCCTAAGAAAAGTTGAGTTAGTCAAGCAAACTCGGGTTATTTTCGGGTCTTGAATTTGTTTTATGGCTCTAAAGTTTTCACTTGATGCGACTAACCAAATCCAAGTGGTGTCATCTAAACAAGTTAATAAGTGAAGTACATAGTGGACACGGGTCGGGCTTACTTTCTTCTAAGGCCCTAACCCACTTGTTTTGGGCTATTGGATAGTTGTAGAGCTGATCAAATAACCTATAAGTCAGATAGATTAACCCAATTTAGCCCGGTTTTTGTAAGCTTGGGCTTTAAGTACTGTCCAAAAAAGCTCACAGCCCAATCCAAACATTTCGGATTAAAAAATAGGGGGGATACGGCCACTTTAAAAGCTAAAAACAACAATCTCCAACTGTTGGGTTTGTGCCTTGATTCTGTTAACCGCCGCTTCGAATAACTATGCGGGGGTCTCGCTGTCTGTTATTGGGCTAGGTTTGTCTTGGGCCTTTATTAGGTCATTCTGTATTAGGTTTAGAGAGTATTATATAAACTCTCTAATCCTCTACCTAGCAGTTATACTTATCATACCGTCTCGAATCAGAATCCGAAACTCCTCACATATCAATAAAACTCTCTCCCTTCGCCCCCGTGTGGACGTAGCTAACACACCGTTAGTGAACCACGTAAATCTGTGCGTTTGTCTTTTATTGTTCTTTTATTTGTTCTTTCTTGCTTCGTTATAACAAATCGGTATCGAGCCTTCGGGTTCCCGACCGGCGAAAAAGATGTCGGCGATGAACATAAAGATCGATCGCTTTACGGAGTAATAGTTTTAGTCTGGGCGGATCAAGATGCGGGCTCTGTTAAAGCGACAAGGGTTGTGGGCGCGCCGCTGTGATAAGAAGACGGAAAGCGCAATCGCTGCTATCGCTGCTGCGCTACCGCCGAGATGGCCGATCCGGAGGAGAAGGCACATTCAACGATTATGTTGTGTCTTCTTTTTGATATCATCACCGAAGTCGCGGAGGAAACTACCGCAATGGCTGGCTCGTGGAAAAGGCTTGAGAGTCTTTATATGACCAAGTCTTTGACCAATAAGTTGCTTCAAGCAACGTCCTTTTAGTCCGAGAATGCGGGAAGGTATGCCTCTTCGAGATCATTTAGATCAATTAAACACAATTTTACTAGAATTACGTAATATTGATGTTAAGGTAGAAGATGAGGATGCCGCATTAATTCTCGTTAGTTTCTTTACCGTTATCGTATGAGAAGTTCGTATGCAGTCCTTTATTGTGGGTAAAGATATCTTTGTTATTTAGAAGATGTTAGGTTGTCTCTTCATACTAGAGAATGCGCCATAAAGGCTACTGTGCACAGTACAGATAATCAGTCACAGGTTAGCGACAAGAGGGGTTATGGACGAGGAAATTCGGGAAGAAAAAGTATAAGAAGCCTTCTTATTCGGGTTCTTCTAATTCTTCCGGTACTTCGGTAATTCTGGTTCTTATGTTTCTAGAGGTCCTAAACCTAGTGATGTCTCGTAATTCTTCGTAAAGGGAAGGGGCATTGGAAATTCGATTGTCCTAAGAAAGATAAACAGAACAAGTTTAGTATCACTATCTGGGTGTACCGGATGCGTTCCGAGGAAGATGATTATGCTCTAGTTACGGGTAGGGTCACGCATCACACTGATGTGTGGATTCTGAATTCTGGAGCATCTTACCATATATGTCCGCGCAGGAGTGGTTTACAACTTATGAACAGGTAGATGGAGGCACTATTTCTATGGCGAATAGTCTTTGTTTTGCGGATAGTTGGAATCGGCTCGGTCGGGGTAAGGACACATGATGGTAAATTTTGTACATTGAACGAGGTTAGACATGTTCCACTAATGACAAAGAATCGATCTCCTTAAGCACGTTAGACGGTAAGGGTTTCGACTTTCAAGGTGTAAGTGGAGTTCGAACGTCTCAAAGGTTCGAATGTAGTTCGAGGGGTATCAAGCATGGTACTCTATATTATCTTCGAGGATCTACTCACGGGTTTTGTTTTGTTGTTGCATCCTCAGATGTTGATAAAGAAGATTTGACTAAGTTGTGGCATATGAGACTTGGTCATATGAGTGAAAGGGGATGTAGACTCTGTCAAAAGAAGATCTTACGTGGGTCACAAGGTCAAGAATCGGATTTCGTGAGCATTGTGTATTTGGGAAGCTACATCGCACAAGTTTCCTAAAGCGAAGTGCATAGGACCAAGGGCACACTTGATTACATCCATTCTGATTGTTGGGGTCCTTCTAAGGGGGAGTCTTTGGGAGGCCACAGGTATTTTGTGTCTATTATTGATGATTATTTCAGGAAGACTTGGATTTATTTGATGAAGCACAAAAACGAAGCCTTTACTCACTTTAAGCAGTGGAAGGCATTAATGGAGAATCAAAGTGGGAAGAAGGTCAAGAGGTCGCGAATCGATAACGGCCTAGAGTTTTGTTGTTACGAGTTCGACGAGTTTTGCAAGAATGAAGGGATTGCTAGACATCGTACAATCAGAGATACACCTCAAGAAAATGGTGTAGCGGAGCGAATGAATCAAACACTTCGGAGAGGGCAAGGTGCATGCTCTCTAATCTTTGGACTAACAAGAAGATTCTCGGCGTGCGGTTTAGTACAACATGCTATCGATAAATCGGGGACCTCACACGAGTCCGAATCTCAAAACTCCATTTGAGATGTGGTCCGTAAGTCTCACGACTATTCTATTTTAAGGGCTTTTGGTAGTACTGCTTATTATCATGTTAGTGAAGGTAAGCTTGAGCCACGAGCTAAAAAGGGAGTATTCGTGGGCTATGGAGATGGTGTCGAGGATACCGTATCCGGTCTCCATCTCGAGGGTAGGGTTATTTTGAGTAGAAATGTTGTCTTTGATGAAAATTCTATGGTTAATCCTACTTTGTGAAGTCTTATATGTTGTCGGATAGTAGTAGTAGTAGTGTTGATAAACAGGTGGAGCGTGAAGAAGACACTCTTGATGAGAGTGTACCACGGAAGAAGATCAACCACTACGGTCCGAATCCGAATCTGTTCCATCGATTCTTCATTACCGATTCGAATCGGCAGAGTTTGGCCCGTGAACGGTCAATCAGGCCTAATTTTGGGAAGCCTCCGAATAGACTTGGTTTTGAAGATATGGTGGGTTATGCACTTCAGTTCTTTGAGGAGGTGGATCCCGACTTACCCGAACCATCCACTTTCAAAGAAGCGAAAGAACATGTTACGAATCGCCCAAAGGTGGCTTCTTTGCCATGGGAGATGAGATGAAGTCTCTTCAAAAGAATCGGACACAGGAATTATCCAAGAAGCCTCGAGGAGAAAGATTGTTACTTGTAAATGGGTCTTCAAGAAGAAAGAGGGAGAGACTGCTGCCGAGGGTATAAGGTATAAAGCTCGATTGGTAGCTCGTGGGTTCGATCGAAAAGAGGGGGTAGACTACAATGAAATATTTTCGCGTGGTCGACATACTTCCATCGTGAGTGTTGCTAGCAATAGTTGCACATCAGGATTTAGAACTCGAACAGCTAGATGTGAAGACAACTTTCCTACATGGAGAGTTGGAAGAAGAGATATACATGACTCACCCAGACGGTTTCCAGTTCCTGGGTAAAGAAGACTATGTTTGCAAGTCAAGAAGTCCTTATATGGGCTAAAACAGTCTCCGAGGCGATGGTATAAAAGGTTTGACAACAGACGATCAATGACTCGGTTATGTTTTCACTCTTGGTGGTTCAATCGTCGATTGGAAGGCTACATTGCGACCTACGATTACTTTGTCTACTACTTGCAGAGTATATGGCGTTGACCGCAGCACTAAAGAGGGAATCGGTTAAAAGGATCGGTCATGATTTGGGTCTACATCGAGCAAGCTATTGTATTCTCAGTGATGATCTTAGTGCAATATGCTTGGCTAAAGATCATGTCCATCATGAGAGGACTAAGCATATAGATGTGAGATATCACTTTCTAAGAAATGAGAAGAGGATTAAGGTGAACAAAGTGGTACTGCGATAACCCAAATGACATGTTCACTAAGCCGATTCGCATAGCAAGTTCCAACATTGTTTGGACTTGCTAAATATCTCGATCTGTAATTGCCCTCTTGGGGGCAATATCGAGGGGAAGGGAGAAGAGCTTTACGGTACATCCGGCATTTATGGGAATGCATCTGGTACATCTGTCTGTTTGTGAGAGAATTTAAGTCAAGGTGGAGATTTGTTGGGTTTGTGCCTTGATTCTGTTAACCGCCGCTTCGAATAACTATGCGGGGGTCTCGCTGTCTGTTATTGGGCTAGGTCTGTCTTGGGCCTTTATTAGGTCATTCTGTATTAGGTTTAGAGAGTATTATATAAACTCTCTAATCCTCTACCTAGCAGATTATGCTTATCATACCGTCTCGAATCAGAATCAAAACTCCTCACATATCAATAAAACTCTCTCCCTTCTGCCCTGTGGACGTAGCTAACACACCGTTAGTGAACCACGTAAATCTGTGCGTTTGGAGTTGCGCAGCCCTCCACGTCATTCTACAAGAGGTGTTCGTGACTGACGAAACCGAATTCTGCCAAGATAATACCGTCCCACGCTTCGAGTTACGCGACCCCCCACCGGCCGGTAAGTCAACCGAGTACGGATGCCAATAATACCAGATCGCCGCCGCCGCGACTGTCACCATCATGGGACATGTGGTTGATGCAAAGAAAGTCGAAGCTACTGGACATAATTGCTAGTACGCCGCTCACACCGTCACACCGACAAGAGCGGCGAACCCGTCCAGAGACCAGGGCCCAAAATGTGACTCCAAGAGACTTGAATGGAGCACTGGAAGAAGCCGGCCCCGTCAAGACGCCGGAGGAGCCCAGAGTGCCAGTGGTAGACCTAAGTCCTTCCCGCACCCGCGGGAGGATAGCGTCGCCGCGACACCGACGAGGCCTGCCTCAGAGGAGTGAAAGAAGTCCGACTCGTCAGAGGCGGAGAAGAAGCCCGACTTACCATAGTCGGAGGAGAAGCCCCACCCAGTACGGGGAGAGGAGCCGGACTAGGAATGCGAGGAGCCGATCGCCGCGTATCATTCGACACGTGGTCAGACATCCCCTCAGTGCCTATGTCCTTGACACCGCCGTGCCATCCAAACTAAAATTGCCGGCGTTCACGTACAAAGGGGATAGCGACCCCACCGACCATGTCGAGGCCTTTGAGTCGTACATGTCGGTGTGGGAACAACCCGATGAAGTCTGGTGCCGAGTCTTCCCAACGACCTTGCATGGGATGGCTTAGAGTTGGTACAAAGGGCTGCCCGACGGCTCGGTATACTGTTACCCCGACCTAAGGGACGCCTTCCTAGCCCAGTACTCTTGCAATAAGAGGAGGGCCGTGGAGACATCGGACCTCCTAACCATCAGGCAGGAGGGGGGCGAGTCTCTACGAAGCTATGAGAAGAGCTTACAACCGAAGAGTCCACAAAAGGGACTTGAAAGTAGGGGATCTAGTCCTAAGAAAGTCGGCCGCCACCAACAAGGGAAACATTCATGGTAAACTAACGGCCAACTGGGAGGGTCCCTACAAAGTGGTTGAAGAAATGAGGCTGGGTACATACCGGCTGACCGACATGGAGGGTGTGCCTCTGATGAGCCATTGGAACACTGACAATCTCAGGAAATACTTTGTGTAGCGGCGGAGGTGTCCAAAACAATTGTTGGCACCCCAACGCATGTTTACATCTAATGAAGAATCACCCAATTTTTCCATCAAAGTGTTCATCCCCTCCGCGGTCATATCGAGGTTGACGTCCTGGCCCAAGCCGGGGAGTCACCCCAAGAATGCTGTCGCGCCGTAACCCCTAGTCGCCTCGGCCCGCCGAAGGCCTGGCAGGGGACACAACGGTCGATACGCCAACATACGCTGTCGCATCGTAACCCCTAGTCGCCTCGGCCAACCGAAGGCCTGGCCGGGGACACAACGATCGATACGCTAACATACGCTGTCGCGTCGTAACCCCTAGTCGCCTCGGCCAACCGAAGGCCTGGCAGGGGACACAACGATCGATACGCTAACATACGCTGTCGCGTCGTAACCCCTAGTCGCCTCGGCCATCCGAAGGCCTGGCAGGGGACACAACGATCGATACGCTAACATACGCTGTCGCGTCGTAACCCCTAGTCGCCTCGGCCAACCGAAGGCCTGGCAGGGGACACAACGATCGATACGCTAACATACGCTGTCGCGTCGTAACCCCTAGTCGCCTCGGCCGACCGAAGGCCTGGCAGGGGACACAACGATCGATACGCTAACATGTTCAAGAAAAAGACGTTAAACGCAGTTGAGATACGCCTCGGCTAAGCCAAAGGTAAAAATGAAAAGCGCTCAACTAATAACGCAAGAAGACAAGAAAAGACCTCGGCCAAGCCAGAGGCAAAACAAGCAAACGTTCATTAATGACAACAGATTACAAACGAGAAGAATGCAGACGACGGCCGTCCCCATAGGGATAAGCCAAAACGCAACCTACCAAAGTTTTACATAAACAAGGAAAAGTAGAAGAGAAAAGCCCTTGAAAGTCTAGAGAAGAAAATTTTTGAGGAAATGAAATTGGTGCCCAATTTCAGGGATTAACTGCCCTATTTATAGGGGAAAGCCCATAAAGAAGGACCAATCAGTATGCGCACCCGAAACGTCGACCAATCAACAAACAGACACGTGTCGAACATGCAACCACGGAATGTCGGGTTCTGCAACATTGAATGTCAATCAATGCAACAAGAACTGCCGCTTCAACACGCCCCTTCATATCTCTCTCGCTGTTCATCTTCCTCAACAAAATCCTAAGTACCCGTTTCTCCGCCGGCCACATGATCAACCGAGCCGTAAAGTACGGCCAGGGGCAATCGAAACAACCGCACTCTCCACCCCGGTCTCGGCCAAATCATTGCCTTTTCCACATCGGATGTCCATTACACAACCATGTGGAGGGGGATATGGTACGGCCTAAGCGGGCCACGCCGAGGCGAGAAGTTTGGGCGTAAATTTTGTCTTACGCAGAATATACGCTCAACATACATCGGAGCCCATACCACGATGACTACGCTGGGGCAAATTGATGGGGCATATTCTCGCACCCGCCGACTACCAACATATTGAGCAAGGTCAAAGATATCCACAAGAAGTCAACGGCTAGACAAATTTAACCGACGAGGCTCGTTTACTGTCGATGGGTCCCGGTCGGGCAACCAACAAATGTAGGGGGCACACATCCGCGAACTCATATCCAAGACCCCTACGGTGAATCAACAGGTCCGCCGGCCGCCATGGGTCCCTCGGCCGAGGGGTAAGTAAGTCTTTCCACCTGCTAGCCACTTGGCCACTTGGCCACTACGTGACAAAAAGGTGAAAGTCTATAAATACTCATCTACTCTCATTGAGTAGAGGATCCACAATTTAACCTAAGAATCACTATTCACCTGGTAATATCTTCCTTATCTCTCTACAATACGTACTTTGCCAAGTAACAACAACTTACCTCTCTAAGTTCTTGACTTGCGCGTCGGAGTGAGTTCGCTCGGCCCAAAGCCGAGCCCTCAGTTTGTTCATCGTTTCAGGAGACCGCAAGGAGGATTCAACCAAAGACGTCATTCTACAAGCACGGGTGGTAACTTATAACTGCTCTGGAATTACACCCGGAACATCTTTTATTGTTCTTTTATTTGTTCTTTCTTGCTTCTGTTATAACACCAACTATTTTATTTTCTCACATATTCAAAATAATTTTCAATAATTATTGTATAATACCGTTTTATCATGTGACCCGGTTTTTTTATATACAAAAACATTTATTTGTTGATAGTTATTATAAATAAAAAGTCAGTGTAAAACAGTCTTATTTAATAATTTATTAAATTCTTTTATATACACACCTTGGTAGTCATATGAGGATAGTAAAGTTCGCTATAAATTATCACATACAGAGTATAAGTAAACTCAAGTATGAAGAAATCCGAACTCTCAAGTATCAATTTTGAAATAAACTTTGATCAATCTCCTTGAAAAATTGCTCAAAATTAAGACCAAATGAAACCATTCACTTTACATAGTCCTCTTCGTCACATCCAATGTTCCATTCCAACTTTTCCTTTTCGTCCAACTCAAGAGCCATGAAGACATCAAGTATTCATTTAACTTGCCTCCTACATTCTACTTAAGTCAGTCCCCCCCCATATCATGATATCAAAACCTTTCCATTCATTGGCTACCCACCAAAAACAAATCTTTTTTTAGTCTACTAGTGGCCTATAGTTAGTTATCAATCATTCTTGAACATTAGTGTAGTCCTTATATGACAAACTCATTAACAAAATTACACCCTCCGTCCCAATGAATAATTTACATTCATTTATTTTATTTTGTGAAGGAAAAAATAAAACAAGTGTAAACTATTAACTGAAACAAAAAAAGTATTTACTTGCATATTTTTATAGTAGTGAAATCACCAAAACCGCACCCATATAAACTATCTTATCAAAAAATGTCTCATGTTCAAATATCTACTGCTAAACGGCACTCGCAATAATTATCATTAGACTTAGTAAAGTCTAACCGGGTCCAATTCGTGTTGAGCCAGATTATTTTGACTTTATGTCGTTTTCGAATTAACTGAATATTCAGGATCTGGTCATATTGAGTTGGGTTAATTCGAGCTTAAAATCAAGCTCAGTTTTGACTCGGGTGTCAAATCGGATACGGGTCAATTTATTTATTGCTATATCAACCTAAAAATAAATTTTATACTAACAATTACGAACCGTTAATAATCGAAGACTGTCTCACGTAATAATTACTACTCCCTCTGTCCCGGTCATTTGTTATCCTTTTCCATATTAGGGTGTCTCAGTCATTTGTTGTCCTTTCTATTTTAAGAATGAACTTGATGAGTAATTTGATCATTCTCATTCAATTTGTTCCACTTGTCATTTAGTTATTGGCATTTTCCTCTTTCCTTGGTCTTTGTGCCAAAACGAAAGGACAACAATTGACCGGGACGGATGGAGTACATAATAACACAATTTAGGCAACAGTATATATAAACATGATCTCACACGTCACTCAAGGCTCACTCCCCCATATACAACTCCTCCTCCACTACCAACCTCACATTACATCGCTCTCTCCGCTCATTCTCCTCCTCGATATTCTCAACATTCTAAAATGGAGAGCCTCGCTCTCCACTCCCACACCCTTTCTCTCTCCACCGCCACTACCACCACCAAACTCCCATTACTTTCTCTCTCCACCGCCACTCCCACCTCCTTCCTCCGTCTCCGCCACCGTCCCAACCCCAACCCCATTTCCCTCTCTTTCTCCACCCCCACCCCATCCCCATCCCCTCACCGCCGTCCCCTCTCCCTCACCCCCCTTTACTCCTCCAAAACCACCGCACCCCCACCGCAACAACCACCGTCTCCACCACCACCTTCCTCCGGCGCAAAACCAATCCCATTATTCATCTCCGTCGCAGTCGGCCTCGTCTTATACTACCTAATCCCTAAACCCGAAACCCTAACACTCCAATCATGGTCACTACTCTCAATCTTCCTCTCAACAATCACCGGACTCATCCTCTCACCACTCCCCGTCGGCGCGTGGGCGTTCCTCTCCGTCACCGCAACAATCCTAACCCGAACCCTAACCTTCTCCGCCGCCTTCTCCGCATTCACCTCCGAAGTCATCTGGTTAATCGTCATTTCCTTCTTCTTCGCTCGCGGGTTTGTGAAAACCGGGTTGGGTGATCGAATTGCGACGTATTTTGTGAAGTGGCTTGGGAAGTCAACGCTTGGGTTGGCATATGGGTTGACTATTAGCGAGGCGCTTGTCGCGCCGGCTATGCCTAGTACGACTGCACGTGCTGGTGGGATTTTTTTGCCGATTATTAAGTCGCTTTCGATTAGTTCTGGGAGTGAACCTGGGGGTGAGTCTAGGAAGAAGTTGGGGTCTTACCTTGTTATGACTCAATTTCAGGTATATTTATCCCGTCTCAATCGTTTATTTACCTTTGATTATAAAATGTTCGATGATTCTAGGGGGCGAATTAGTAATGCCATAATTTTAGGATGGGTAGATTGATAATGTAATTGAGTAAGTTGGAAAAGATGAAAAATTTTAATTGTTAAAACTCGAATTTATGGTTGATGAGAATGGTGTTCGGGTTTTGCTGCTAGCACCATCAAGTTTATCATTGAATTGGGTTTGGATTGGTTTTAGATATTTTGTACCGTGGTCATAGTTTGATACAATTCGTTGATCGAATTTTTGATTCCTGAACCATTGATTGGATTTGCATTGATGCATTTGAATTAGCGAGCTTAGAATAGATTGAAGATTTGAGGGGGTGAATTTATAATGTAGTAAAGTAACTGTCTGTCCGTGCTGGAGTTTGTTTCGATGGATCACGATAAGTGCATTAGCATTTTGATTAGATTTGATGATGCAATAAAGTAATAAGCTTTTCCTTGTTCTGTCATTGTTGATGTGGTTGCGATGAGGGGATTAGCATTCTGATTAGATTTCAGGGTCGAATCTGAGTCGCAATTTCGTCATTGTATTAGCATTTGGAGTTTTGCGCCTCATTGAAGTTGAACTCAGAAACACGTTTAGAAACACATTGGTAAGGATAGTGTTATCTTTTGCAATATTGGTGATGGCCAAGTTTGTGGTTACTTGACATAAAAAAACAAATGTGGAATAGAGACGCCAGTGATAGCCAAGCCAACAGTGGATATGATTGTGGAGAAAGCATCAGACGTAGTTTTTATGTGAATGATTGAAGTACTCAAGTTTAGTGGGAAACTCGTACTGTTGCCAGTTTAGCCGTGAGAGATACACATTCATGATTTTATGTGTTTGTCTCTCATCATTTGATATTACATTATTACATACTCCTTCCATTTCAGAGGATTTTTACACTAGTAAGATGCCTCATCGTAGTCATAGGTATGTGCTAAGTCCAATTGTCGTGGAGTAGATGCTGCAATCCCCTCAAATCAGTGATTAGACATTATGTAAGCCAGCATTACAAGTAGTTTTCGTTGGTGTGATATGAGGTGTAAATGCTAGTCCAGCCAAAGGGAAAGGGAAGGTGCGATTCAAACTTGGGACCTATTGTATCCAATAGCTAACCAATTGGCTACGATCTCATTGATAAATGTGCATCATATTTGTAACTATACTTATTAAGGATATAAGCTGGTCCTTGTGAAAGTCTTACAAAATTTGTAGTATGAACACTTAAGTTCCAGTGCATGTTTCAAACATTTCTCATTTCGTAAGTCTAATGCCTGTATCTAGAAGTTGGACTTACTTAATATGCCAGATATCTTTGTTTGTAACAATTTATTTCTTGTGTGCATGACAGTCTGCCGGTAACTCTAGTGCTCTTTTCCTAACTGCTGCTGCTCAAAATCTGTTGTGTCTCAAATTAGCTGAAGAACTTGGTGTAAAGATCGCATCACCATGGGTGACGTGGCTCAAGACTGCCTGTGTACCAGCATTTTTTGCGCTCTTACTCACCCCTCTTATCCTTTACAAGCTCTACCCACCTGAAATCAAAGATACCCCTGATGCCCCTGCCATGGCTGCTGAAAAGCTCAAGAATATGGGGCCTGTCACCAGGAATGAATGGGTCATGGTTGCCACTATGCTTCTTGCAGTCTCTTTGTGGGTATTTGGGTAAGTAAAAAAAATTCTTGGTTGCATACATTTATATGTCAAAATGGCTGTCATTGCAGTTCTTGAATTCCCACGGTAGAATACTAGACTGATATATGTGGTGTAGAAATTGGATCAATGTCGTTCTGCATTATCCCGGGGAAGCTCAGATATGTAGCCAGTTAGCCCACTAATACAACTGTTCTCAAAGGGCTGGTGTATTTTTTTAATCCCATTTGCTTTCCCACTGCCTTGCAACCCTTTTGATTTTTTACTCCGTATTTTCCAAAGTACGATTGTGCTTGTAGCCTCTAGATTCAAACTCCACTGTAGCATACACGGTTTTTGTGATTTGGATTCCTTAGTATTGCTGGTCTAGCTCTATCTGGACCCACCTTTCTCTTTTTTCTTCTTTATGATTGTTGTATTTTTGTTATCCGAACAGCGAGAAAATTGGAGTTTCAAGTGTTGTTGCTGCCATGCTTGGTTTATCAGTGCTCCTGTTGTTAGGAGTATTGGATTGGAATGATTGTTTGAACGAGAAGTCGGCGTGGGACACTCTGGCCTGGTTTGCTGTGCTAGTAGGAATGGCCGGCCAATTGACCAACCTCGGAATCGTATCGTGGATGTCTAGTTGTGTTGCCGATGGCCTCAAATCGATGCATCTGAGCTGGCCTGCTGCATTTGGTATTCTTCAGGCAGCTTACTTCTTCGTGCATTATCTATTTGCTAGTCAGACCGGTCATGTAGGAGCTCTGTACTCGGCCTTTTTGGCGATGAACTTGGCCTCTGGAGTCCCTGGGGTGTTGGCTGCGTTATCCCTAGCTTACAACACTAACCTATTTGGAGCACTTACACATTATAGCAGTGGCCAAGCTGCCGTCTATTATGGAGGTTCGTATTTTTTCCAATCAAACATCTCATTGTTTTGTTTAGCCAGTGAGTTTTGTATGAGACAGTTTCACTTCTGAGATTCTGTGACACCAACCCGAATTCCTCATTTAGTTATAATGTTAATGGGTTGAGCTCACATGACTACATGAGACGTATAAGCTTATGTGATGTTCGCAAGTTGATTTGTCTAATACTAATAATGTGTGGACTGTCTCGTCTCATATGGGACAATGTGACAGACTGACAGCATATGAAAGGCTTGCGAGTCCCTCATAATCACAAGTTCAATGGGTTGGTCTCACATGTGAGACTCGTCTCCCCTATGAGCTTTTGTGTTGTTTGCGAGTCCTAACGGTTTGTCTAATGCTAGTAATTTGTGGACTATGTCGTATTATATGACCTCCCAAGTAATTATATATTCCAACACCCTTTACAAGTGAGACGGTCTCATACAGTATAAGATCTTGTATTGTTTCACAAGTCCTAATGCAGAGTAATGATTTTCGTTTCAACAGCTGGCTACGTGGACCTTCCCGACGTATTTAAAATGGGGTTCGTGATGGCGCTCATAAATGCTGTAATTTGGACCGTCGTAGGAGGGTTTTGGTGGAAGATTCTCGGTCTGTACTGAAGAAGTAAAGTTTTTGTTACGAGGAACTAGTCCTCAAATTCTCAATTGTGTAATGCCATTTCAGTCAAGATGGAATTATTACATTCTTTCTGGCAAGAGTTTCTCAGTTGATCGCTGAGAAACATGAATTCATTGTAGAAACTTTACAATCAATTTTCCGGCTTTTTGCTAAGTGAATATATTTTAGCATTTTGCCTTTTACAATTGTATCTCGTCTGATGAAGTATAAATCATACCTCTCTTATTTCTTGGATCATTGGAGAAGCACCATGTTCCGGCTGCTGCAACAGTGCAACTGAGAGACGTCCTTCCACGTAAAAATGGCGCACCTTATAATCTAAATTGTTTGATACCATAAACTATCAAGTACTGTAAATAAAACTAAGGAAACCTAATAATCTAAATTGTACGTAAAATTTGGTAATTATATAAAGTAAGAAAAATTTGGGGTTTATCATCATTAATTTTCCGGATATGTCAAATAATAGCGTGTGTTAGACATATATTTTTGGATCTGTTTTACACTCAATACGATTTTAAACGAGACTTGCTACAATAAAAATTAACATCCATGTGAAAAAGCACGTCCCGGTAAGAATTAGAAAATTGGCTGTAAATACAGATTATCTAACTGATCCATCAATGCTATCAATAGCAAATTCATCCACCAGCCTCAGTTTTTCAAGAATAAACTTCTCTTGCTTTGCATATTCGGTATCCGGATTTTCTGAAAAATTCGAATGCAGGGCATTCCCTACACTGTCGACAATAGCTGAAGTAGTCATGGACGTCTCGATGCATAATATAGCCGTGATGGCATCCAATCGAGTCACCTCATTCCTAAACATGAGCCTTGCATGAGCCTGAGCTAGCCTGATCAAACTTTCCAGCATTCTTACCGTTATTCTTGCAGCATTTTGAGTACCGCATCTTCTTTGCAGCTGATAATAACTTGAGATCACTCTTTCAGCTTCTTTTGTCAGAACTGGCTTAAAGTACCCTTTCACAAAATTAATATACTTCTTTAACATAGTAAGTGACCAAGAACTTGTTAAATCCTCAGCATTTTCTACTTTTTGGTGTTCCTCCTCTGCGAGAATATGGGACGATACAACTTTATCCCACTCAGGATTTTTTGTATCCAATAAGACGAGAACTATGTCAAACCGGCTCAGTAAGGGACCTGAGAGAGTTGTGTTGACTGATAAAGGTTGGTTCGGATCATATTGCCCTTTAGGGTTTGTAGCTCCAAAGACTATTGTCCGCGTACTAAGAGTGGTCACTAGACCGGCTTTTGCAATGCTAATTGTTTGTTGCTCCATGGCTTCGTGTATTGTAGCTCGGTCATGTTCCCTCATGCTATCAAACTCATCGATGCAACAAAGCCCACCATCAGCTAAAACTAGTGCACCGGCTTCCAGCATCCATTCACCGCCATCTTTTACAGCAGTGACAGTCAAACCGGCACTTGTGGACCCCAATCCAGTGGTAATAACAGCTCTATTACTCAACTTAGCAGCAAACTTCAAGAATTGGGATTTTCCTGTACCGGGATCACCTACCAGAAGCAAATGGGATTCTCCCCTTATCTTTGTCCCTGAATTATCGACATGCTGTACACCTCCGATTAGGGTTAATGCTACTGCCAATTTGACAGTGAAAAGGCCAAATACCTGGGGACATATACCTTTCAGAATAGCGTTCCTCCCTTCTAAGGGGGTGTCCTTGAATTTTTCCCAGAATTTCTTGAATTTAATGACGATGTCATCAGGAATGTCTAGGTCAGATTTTAGTTCATTGGTCCACCTGACATGATTGGCAACCAGAACAGGGTCGAGATCACATCTGACGTCTTTCAAATCCGGTGACCACTTTGCAGTCAAAACACCGGTGACAATGACATCATCCCCAGCCTTAACCATGTCAACTAGGTCGTTTTGCAAGATGACGCGAATAGAACGAGGGATAGCTCCAACACCGAGAAGTTGGGCACTCTCTTGGATCTTGATATCTTGGTAATCGTGGTATTTTGTGCTGTTTTCAACCGGCACAAATTTGTTGCCTTCACATTCATAGGACCGATCTGATAGGCAAGCTAATGGCGGCTTTATCATGTTCCCGGTTTCTAATTCAGGGTAGACGGGAAACACGTACTTGCATTTTTTACATTCGTATTTCCTTTCCCCTTCAATAGTCTTAATTCCACCGGATCTTATGACAGTTCCTTTGAGAGTTAGAAGGATGTTTCTATGCTTCACCCGCACCTTCCCAATGCTAGGATAAGATTCTACATGCACAACCAAAATAGTGACCACGCAAACAAGTTCAGAAAGCTTACGACTTACCATAAAACATTGCAGACCACCATTTCAGAAACCATTTTATCCGTTTAACTAAACCATGCATTACTTGACTCAAACTAGGCTTGATAGCTCGGAGAAACTCCCTTTACAATCACAGACGTCATGATTCTGATTGAATGCGACTGACAGTACAAAAACCTTTTCTTTTCACTTGATTCCAGTAATCACAACAATGCATTGAAATTGGAGCAACATGAATGAATCAAAATGGTTAAAGTAAGGCGGTAAGCATCTGTGCTTCTTATTTACAGTAAAGTAGCAAAAACTCATCGCATTTCTCATCAAGGATGTACCAAAATTTAAAATTTCACAAGCAGAATGTTGTTAAATGCAATCTATGATGACAAATTCAACCAGTTGCACAGTGTCAAAATCCCGAAATTGCAGGATAAGCAAAACATACCAGGAGATTCCAGGGGAGAGCCTAATATATTAACACGAACATGAACATTGTCCTTGATAATCGCAACTGAACCGGCCTCACATTCCTTTGTAATCAACCTCTATACACAAAGCCAACAAAAACCAGTTCATAAAACCACATAATCTTTCTTCCTAAAACAGTAAACCTTAGAATACCAAACCATACAGCATTTTCTAACTAATTATATACTCCCTCTATCCCGGTCATTTGTTGCCCTTTTCCACATTGGGGTGTCTCAGTGAGTTGTGATAGATGAACCAACTCAACCAAAACCTTAAGGTGATGGTTGAGGCCCAGCTATTATAAATATTCCTATTAAGTTGTTGTCCTTTCTATTTTAAGAATGAACTTGATGAACAATTTGATCATTCACACTCAATTTGTTCCACTTGTCATTTAGTAATTGGTCCTTTCCTTTTTCCTTGGTCTTTGTGCCAAAAACAAAGGACAACAATTGACCGGGATGGAGGGAGTACTCAATTACACATACAAAAAGCTCATAACTTTCATGGTTATGAGCAGAAAGCCAACAAACCCAGTTCATAAAACTTCCCTAATTACATACCCAGATAACTTAATTCATTAATTGCATACCCAGACATACCTAAAAAATCGATCAGTCTTAGGTAAGACGGTTTTACACAAAGATAACCTAAAACGGATCCAATTACAAGAAAATCCTGCCCATATTACTAAAATTAGTTATCTAAGATCCTGTTTAACAAAATATTTGTGTAAGGCCGCCTCAATTACACATAAAAAAAGCTCAAATTTTCATGATTTTTCCCAAAATTAATACAAATTGAGTAAACAATACCTGAGCAGAAATAGCAGCATAATCAAATTTTGGCAAATAAGAAGAGGGTTCAGAATAAACAAGCATAGCAATACTTGGATGATCATTCATAAGCTCAGCGAAACTGCAAAAGAAAAAAAAAAGGGGAAAACATTGTTATAAACTCGTAACACCAATTCTCGTTTAAAACCGTCTTAACTTACAACACGGCTCACACAATCGATTAAAATAGAGGAAATTACTCAATAAAAAGAGGGTAATGAAGACGAGAATCAGGAGATAAAACGATGGAATGAAGTTGGTCGGAGTAATTGTCGACTAAAAATGAGACCATGTTTCTGTATGTTCCATCGTCGGAGGACGAGGTTGTCTCCGTCAAGAACATTTTTGAAAGTTGGGATTTTTTTGGAGGGAGTTATGAGATTAAGCGGGAAACTCCAGACCCGCTTCTTCTGTCTCGGTCATTTATTTCTCAAAGAATTGATTGGACGGAGACTGAGGAAGTAATATTGTAAGTTCGTAACACAAATTATTGTATCGTTGCAGTTCTTTTTGGGATTAAGGCTCTGATGTTGTTGTTGTTGTTGCAGTTCTTTTTGGAACCCAGGTGGCGACTTTCTGATGAGTGGAATAAGTGGGTCAAGATAAATAAAATGTAATTAAGGCTTTATTTGGTAAACTAGCTGAAAAGTTAAAAATATGATCACCTTATTGAAAACTGAAAAATTAACTAAAACCTGAAAAAGTAATTGATAAGGTAACTCAAAATTGGGAGCTATTAAAGTAACCGATTATATAAAAAATGTTTGGTAAACTAGCTGAAAAGATAGATGATTTTTGGTAAATGACGTAAAAGAATATGATAATGAAATGATTTAATATTATAGATTGAAGGGATAAAAAATGAAAAATAACTTATTTTAGGTACCTGAAATCTTAAATATTAGGTAACATTTCATTTCAGGTAGCTTATTTGTACAAATAAGTTATTTGTCAAACACTTGCAAACAAATTAGGTAACTGAAATTTTGGTCAAACAAGCTACTTTGGTCAAATAAGCTACCTGAAGTGTCGTACTAAACAGAACTTAAGTGCCAAAATGTTGTTGATCCAATTAATTTGACCTTCTGCATAGGTATGGACCGATGGTCTTATATCAACTTGTAAAGTATTGTTCTAATCTAGCTAGAAGTCACGAGTTCAAACTCTGGGCGATTTTAATGCTAATGGGATTCGAACACAGGTCATGACTTATGAGTATCACTGTCATGACTTTAGCAATTAACCTGGTTGACATTTGCGAGTGTTAAAACTCATGAGGTACAACTTTACCACCATAATGGTCCTACCCAACTCGAATTCGACTAAACTTGACGGTATACACCGGGATAAATTATTGCCATGTTGCACACTTTACAACGGTCTTACGGTATAATTTGTGTTCTTATAAAGATCTGCTCATAGCTCCTTCATACTATGTACTTTTATAGTAGATACAACGTAAATCCTGTATTTACTAAGAGAATAAGAAAAGTGAAATTTTTCCGCCTAAAACATATTAAGCTAAAAGTTGGTTTAATTTGTTTGGACGGTAATCTAGATATATGTCGGGCCTAACATATAATCCTTGTGCATCACAATATTTTCTCAAAATTTGGTACTTTTATCGTTGACATAATACATGTACTTAGATAGTTATATTATTATTATCATATTTGTCTTATATATGTGTCTTAAGTATCTTAAGTATCTTAATCCTCTCTTTACTAAGAGAAACAACGTCTCTAAGAGTTTTCCCTCCAAAATGAACCTACCTAAATTAGAAAAGAAGTAAAACTTTCTTTTATTAAAATATAATCTTATAATTAAACTCTAATATTTTCATTAAACTCAAACTTATGATTTTTTTTATGTTAAAATTAAATTAAATTTGTATAAAATTATAAATTGTTAAATTTTCCAATTATGCAATAATTATTATTATAGAAAATAAACTAACACATACATTAGCTTCCTGAAAAAAAAAAGTCATTAAAATAATTTTGTTCCGACACCCTCAAATGTTGGTTTACGGCATACCGACACCCCCAAATGTCTTCCGTTGCTACTCAAATTTTCCGTTGCCGCTTTATCTGACCCGAGGAACTTTCTGTCTGATTTCCGGAGTATTTTGTTCCGGGACCCAAGAATCCCGAAAAACCGTGTATTATACACTTCAACTTCAGCCGTTCGGGAGGTCGTAACTCTTACCGGACCCTGTTTCATTTTCTCTCGGTTTTCTATCACGCGTCTAAGGTCATTTCGGGAGTTAACCTATTCGATTTCAGCCTCGGATAACGAGTATTGATACATTTTTTCACGATTATCCGAGGTTCGACAAATGCTGGTTTATGGCATACCAGCAACCCCAAATGTCTTCCGTTCCTACTCAAATTTTGCGTGGCCGCTTTATCTTACACGAGCAACTTTCTATGTGATTTCCGGAGAATTTTGTACCGGGACTCTAGAAGCCCGAAAAAACGTGTATTATACACACTTCAATTTGAGCAGTTCGGGAGGTCGTACCGGATCCAGTTTATTTTTCTCTCGGTTTTTCTATCACGCGTCCGAGGTCATTTCAGGAGTTAACCTATTCGATTCAGCCTCTAATAACGAATTTAATCCATTTTTCACGATTATCCAAGGTTCGACGAATGTTGGTTTATGGCATACCGCCACCCCCAAATGTCTTCTGTTGCTACTCAAATTTTGCGTGACCGCTTTATCTGACCTGAGAAATTTTCTATGTGATTTCCGGAGAATTTTCTTCCGGGACCCCGGAATCTTGAAAAACCGTGTATTATATACACTTCAATTTGAGCCGTTCGGGAGGTCGTACCGGACCCAGTTTCTTTTTTCTCCCGGTTTTTCTATCACACGTCCGAGGTCATTTCAACAGTTAATCTATTCGATTCAGTCTTTAATAACGAGCATTAAACGAGCATTAATCCATTTTTCACGATTATCCGAAGTTCGACGAATGCTTGTTTATGGCATACCGGTACCCCCAAAAGTCTTCCATTGCTACTCAAATTTTGCGTGGCCACTTTTTCTAACCCGAGGAACTTTCTATATGATTTCCGGAGGAACTTTCTTCAATTTGAGACGTTCGGGAGGTCATACCGGACCCAGTTTATTTTTCTACCGGTGTTTCTATCACGCGTCCGAGATCATTTCAGAAGTTAACCTATTCGATTCAGCCTCTAATAACGAGCATTAAACGAGGATTAATCCATTTTTCACGATTATCCGAGGTTCGTCGAATGCTGGTTTATGGCATAACGACACCCCCAAATGTCTTCCGTTGCTACTCAAATTTTACGTGGCCGCTTTATCTGACCCGAGGAACTTTCTATATATATTCCGGAGAATTTTGTTCCAGGATTCTAATCCCGAAAAATCGGGTATTATACACACTTCAATTTTTGACGTTCGTGAGGTCGTACCGGACCCAGTTTATCTTTCTCCCTGTTTTCTATCACGCGTCCGAGGTCATTTCAGGATTTAACCTATTCGATTCAGCCTCCAATAACGAGCATTAATCCATTTTTCACGATTATCCGAGGTTCGACGAATGCTGGTTTATGGCATACCGGCACCCCCAAATATCTTCCGTTGATACTCAAATTTTGCGCGGGCGCTTTATCTGAACCGAGGAACTTTGTATGTGATTTCCGGAGAATTTTGTTACGGGACCCTGGAATCCCGAAAAACCGTGTATTAATTTGAGCCGTTCGGGAACTCGTACCGGACCCAGTTTCTTTTTCTCCCGATTTTTTTTATCACGCGTCCGAGGTCATTTCAGAAGTTAACCTATTCGATTCAGCCTCTAATAACGAGCATTAAACGAGCATTAATTCATTTTCACGATTATCCGAGGTTCGACGAATGCTGCTTTATGGCATACCGGCACCCCCAAATGTCTTCCGTTGCTACACAAATTTTGCGTGGCCCCTATATCTGACCCGAGGAACTTTCTATGTGATTTCCGGAGAATTTAGTTCCGGGACTCTCGAATCCCGAAAACCCGTGTATTATACACTTTAATTTGAGCCGTTAGGTAGATCGTACCGGACCCAGTTTTTTTTTTCTTCCGGTTTTTCTATCACGTGTCCGAGGTCATTTCTGGAGTTAACCTATTTGATTCAACCTCTAATAACGAGCATTAAACGACCATTAATCCATTTTTCACGATTATCCGAGGTTCGACGAATGTTTGTTTATGGCATACCGCCACTCCCAAATGTCTTCCGTTGCTACTCAAATTTTGCATGGCCGGTTTATCTGACTCGAGGAACTTTCTATGTGATTTCAAGAGAATTTTGTTCCGGAACCGTGGAATCCCAAAAAACCGTGTATTATACACTTCAATTTGAGTCGTTCGGGATGTCGTACCGGACCTAGTTTCTTTTTATACCGGTTTTTCTATCACGTGCCCGAGGTCATTTCAGGAGTTAACCTATTCGATTCAACTTCTAATAACGAGCATTAATCCATTTTTCACGATTATCCGAGGTTCGACGAATGCTGGTTTATGGCATACCGGCACCCCCAAATGTCTTCCGTTGCTACTCAAATTTTGCGTGACCGCTTTATCTGACCCGAGGAACATTATATGTGATTTTCGGAGAATTTTGTTCCGGGACTCGGAAATCCCGAAAAACCGTGTATTATACATTTCAATTTGAGCCGTTTGGGAGGTGGTACCGGACCCTGTTTCTTTTTATGCCTATTTTTCAATCACGCGTCCGAGGTCATTTCAGGAGTTAACCTATTCGATTCAGCCTCTAATAACGAGCATTAATCCATTTTTCACGATTATCCGAGGTTCGACGAGTGCTGGTTTATGGCATACCGGCACCCTCAAATGTATTCCGTTACTATTCAAATTTTGCGTGGCCGCTTTATCTGACCCGGGGAAATTTTTATGTGATTTTCGGAAAATTTTGTTCCGGGACCCTGGAATCCCGAAAAACCATGTATTATACACTTCAATTTGAGCCGTTCGGGAGGTTGTACCGGACCCAGTTTCTTTTTCTCCCGATTTTTCTATCACGTGTCCGAGGTCATTTCAGAAGTTAACCTATTCGATTCTGCCTCTAATAACGAGCATTAAATGAGCATTAATCCATTTTTCACGATAATCTGAGATTCGACGAATGCTGGTTTATGGCATACTGGCACCCCCAAATGTCTTCCGTTACTACTGAAATTTTGTGTGGCCGCTTTATCTGACCCGAGGAACTTTCTATGTCATTTCCGGAAATTTTTTTCCGGGACCCTGGAATCCCGAAAAACCGTGTATTATACACTTCAGTTTGAGCCGTTTGGGAGGTCGTACCGGACCCAGTTTCTTTTTATCCCGGTTTTTCTATCACGCGTTCGAAGTCATTTCAGGAGTTAACCTATTCGATTAAGCCTCTAATAATGAGCATTAAACGATCATTAATCCATTTTTCACGATTATCCGAGGTTCGACGAATGTGGTTTATGGCATACCGGCACCCTCAAATGTCTTCCGTTACTACACAAATTTTGCGTGGCCGCTTTATTTGACTCGAGGAACTTTTTATGTGATTTTCGGAGAATTTTGTTCCGGGACCCTGGAATCCCGAAAAACCGTGTATTATACACTTCAATTTGAGCCGTTCCGGAGGTCGTACCGGACCCAGTTTCTTTTTCTCCCGATTTTTCTATCACGCGTCCGAGGTCATTTCAGGAGTTAACCTATTCGATTCTGCCTCTAATAACGAGCATTAAACGAGCATTAATCGATTTTTCACGATTATCTGAGATTCGACGAATGCTGGTTTATGGCATACCGGCACCCCCAAATGTCTTCCGTTGCTACTCAAAGTTGCTACTCAAATTTTGCGTGGTCGCTTTATCTGACCCGAGGAACTTCCTATGTCATTTCCGGAAAATTTTGTTCAGGGACCCTGGAATCCCGAAAAACCGTGTATTATACACTTCAATTTGAGCAGTTCGGGATGTCTTACCGGGTCGAGTTTCTTTTTCTCCCGATTTTTCTATCACGTATCCAAGGTCATTTAAGAAGTTAATCTATTCGATTCAGCCTCTAATAACGAGTATTAATCCATATTTCACGATTATCCGAGGTTCGACGAATACTGGTTTATGGCATACCGGTACCCCCAAATGTCTTCCGTTGGTACTCAAATTTTGCGTGGCCGCTTTATCTGACCCGAGGAACTTTCTATGTGATTTCCGGAGAATTTTTTTCCGGGATCCTGGAATCCCGAAAAACCATGTATTATACACTTCAGTTTGAGCCGTTTGGGAGGTCGTACCGGTCCCAGTTTCTTTTAATCCCGGTTTTTCTATCACGCGTCCGACGTCATTTCAGAAGTTAACCTATTCGATTCAGCCTCTAATAACGAGCATTAAACGAGCATTAATCCATTTTTCACGATTATCCGAGGTTCGACGAATGCTGGTTTATGGCATACCGGCACCCTTAAATGTCTTCCGTTACTACTCAAATTTTGCGTGGCCGCTTTATCTGACTCGGGGAACTTTTTATGTGATTTTCGGAGAATTTTGTTCCGGGACCCTGGAATCCCGAAAAACCATGTATTATTATACACTTCAATTTGAGCCGTTCGGGAGGTCGTACCGGACCCAGTTTATTTTTCTCCCGATTTTTCTATCACGTATCCAAGGTCAGTTAAGGAGTTAACCTATTCGATTCAGCCTCTAATAACGAGCATTAATCCATATTTCACGATTATCCAAGGTTCGACGAATGCTGGTTTATGGCATACCGGTACCCCCAAATGTCTTCCGTTGCTACTCAAATTTTGCGTGGCCGCTTTTTCTGACCCGAGGAACTTTCTATGTGATTTCCGTAGAATTTTTTTCCGGGACCCTGGAATCCCGAAAAGCCGTGTATTATACACTTAAGTTTGAGCCGTTTGGGAGGTCGTACCGGACCCAGTTTTTTTTTATCCCGGTTTTTCTATCACGCGTCCGAGGTCATTTCAGGAGTTAACCTATTCGATTCAGCCTCTAATAATGAGCATTAAACGAGCATTAATCCATTTTTCACGATTATCCGAGGTTCGACGAATGCTGGTTTATGGCATACCGGCACCCTCAAATGTCTTCCGTTACTACTCAAATTATGTGTGGCCGCTTTATCTGACTCGAAGAACTTTTTATGTGATTTTCGGAGAATTTTGTTCCGGGACCCTGGAATCCCGAAAAACCGTGTATTATACATTTCAATTTGAGCCGTTCGGGAGGTCGTACCGGACCCAGTTTCTTTTTCTCCCGATTTTTCTATCACGCCTCCGAGGTCATATCAGGAGTTAACCTATTCGATTCTGCTTCTAATAACGAGCATTAAACGAGCATTAATCCATTTTTCACGATTATCTGAGATTCGACGAATGATGGTTTATGGCATACCGGCACCCCCAAATGTCTTCCGTTGCAACTCAAATTTTGCGTGGCCTCTTTATCTGACCCGAGGTACTTTCTATGTCATTTCCGGAAAATTTTGTCCCGGGACCCTGGAATCCCGAAAAACCATGTATTATACACTTCAATTTGAGCAGTTCGGGAGGTCGTACCGGGCCTAGTTTCTTTTTCTCCCGATTTTTCTATCACGTATCCAAGGTCATTTAAGGAGTTAACCTATTCGATTCAGCCTCTAATAACGAGCATTAATCCATATTTCACGATTATCCGAGGTTCGACGAATGTTGGTTTATGGCATACCGGTACCCCCAAATGTCTTCCGTTGGTACTCAAATTTTGCGTGGCCGCTTTATCTAACCCGAGGAACTTTCAATGTGATTTCCGGAGAATTTTTTTCCGGGATCCTGGAATCCCGAAAAACCGTGTTTTATACACTTCAGTTTGAGCCGTTTGGGAGGTCGTACCGGACCCAGTTTCTTTTTATCCCGGTTTTTCTATCACGCGTCCGAGGTCATTTCAGGATTTAACCTATTCGATTCAGCCTCTAATAATGAGCATTAAACGATCATTAATCCATTTTTCACGATTATCCGAGGTTCGACGAATGCTGGTTTATGGCATACGGGCACCCTCTAATGTCTTCCGTTACTACTCAAATTTTGCGTAGCCGCTTTATTTGACTCGAGGAACGTTTTATGTGATTTTCGGAGAATTTTGTTCCGGGACCCTGGAATCCCGAAAAACCGTGTATTATACACTTCAATTTGAGCTATTTAGGAGGTCGTACCGGACCCAGTTTCTTTTTTCTCCCGATTTTTCTATCACGCGTCCGAGGTCATTTCAGGAGTTAACCTATTCTATTCAGCCTCTAATAACGAGCATTAAACGAGCATTAATCCATTTTTCACGATTATCCGAGGTTCGACGAATGCTGGTTTATGGCATACCGGCACCCTCAAATGTCTTCCGTTACTACTCAAATTTTGCGTGGCCGCTTTATCTGACTCTGGGAACTTTTTATGTGATTTTCGGAGAATTTTGTTCCGGGACCCTGGAATCCCGAAAAACCGTGTATAATACACTTCAATTTGAGCAGTTCGGGAGGTCGTACCGGGTCGAGTTTCTTTTTCTCCCGATTTTTCTATCACGTATCCTAGGTCATTTAAGGAGTTAACCTATTCGATTCAGCCTCTAATAACGAGCATTAATCCATATTTCACGATTATCCAAGGTTCGACGAATGCTGGTTTATGGCATACCGGTACCCCCAAATGTCTTCCGTTGCTACTCAAATTTTGCGTGGCCGCTTTTTCTGACCCGAGGAACTTTCTATGTGATTTCCGGAGAATTTTTTTCCGGGACCCTGGAATTCCGAAAAGCCGTGTATACACTTCAGTTTGAGTCGTTTGGGAGGTCGTACCGGACCCAGTTTCTTTTTATCCCGGTTTTTCTATCACGCGTCCGAGGTCATTTCAGGAGTTAACCTATTCGATTCAGCCTCTAATAATGAGCATTAAACGAGCATTAATCTATTTTTCACGATTATCCGAGGTTCGACGAATGCTGGTTTATGGCATACCGGCACCCTCAAATGTCTTCCGTTACTAGTCAATTTTTGTGTGGCCGCTTTATCTGACTCGAGGAACTTTTTATGTGATTTTCGGAGAATTTTGTTCCGGGACCCTGGACTTTCGAAAAACCGTGTATTATACACTTCAATTTGAGCCGTTCGGGAGGTCGTACCGGACCCAGTTTCTTTTTCTCCCGATTTTTCTATCACTCGTCCGAGGTCATATCAGGAGTTAACCTATTCGATTCTGCTTCTAATAACGAGCATTAAACGAGCATTAATCAATTTTTCACGATTATCCGAGGTTCGACGAATGCTGGTTTATGGCATACCGGCACCCTCAAATGTCTTCCTTTACTACTCAAATTTTGCGTGGCCGCTTTATCTGAATCGGGGAACTTTTTATGTGATTTTCGGAGAATTTTGTTCCGGGACCCTGGAATCCCGAAAAACCATGTATTTTACACTTCAATTTGAGCAGTTCGGGAGGTCGTACCGGGCCTAGTTTCTTTTTCTCCCGATTTTTCTATCACGTATCCAAGGTCATTTAAGAAGTTAACCTATTCGATTCAGCCTCTAATAACGAGCATTAATCCATATTTCACGATTATCCGAGGTTCGACGAATGTTGGTTTATGGCATACCGGTACCCCCAAATGTCTTCCGTTGGTACTCAAATTTTGCCGAGGAACTTTCTATGTGATTTCCGGAGAATTTTTTTCCGGGATCCTGGAATCCCGAAAAACCGTGTTTTATACACTTCAGTTTGAGCCGTTTGGGAGGTCGTACCGGACCCAGTTTCTTTTTATCCCGGTTTTTCTATCACGCGTCCGAGGCCATTTCAGGAGTTAACCTATTCGATTCAGCCTCTAATAATGAGCATTAAACGATCATTAATCCATTTTTCAAGATTATCCGAGGTTCGACGAATGCTGGTTTATGGCATACCGGCACCCTCAAATGTCTTCCGTTACTACTCAAATTTTGCGTGGCCGCTTTATCTGACTCGGGGAACTTTTTATGTGATTTTCGGAGAATTTTTTTCCGGGACCCTGGAATCCCGAAAAACCGTGTATTATACACTTCAATTTGAGCAGTTCGGGAGGTCGTACCGGGTCGAGTTTCTTTTTCTCCCGATTTTTCTATCACGTATCCAAGGTCATTTAAGGAGTTAACCTATTCGATTCAGCCTCTAATAACGAGCATTAATCCATATTTCACGATTATCCAAGGTTCGACGAATGTTGGTTTATGGCATACCGGTACCACCAAATGTCTTCCGTTGCTACTCAAATTTTGCGTGGCCGCTTTTTCTGACCCGAAGAACTTTCTATGTGATTTCCGGAGAATTTTTTTCCGGGACCGTGGAATTCCGAAAAGCCGTGTATTATACACTTTAGTTTGAGCCGTTTGGGAGGTCGTACCGGACCTAGTTTCTTTTTATCCCTGTTTTTCTATCACGCGTCCGAGGTCATTTCAGGAGTTAACCTATTTGATTCAGCCTCTAATAATGAGCATTAAACGAGCATTAATCTATTTTTCACGATTATCCGAGGTTCGACGAATGCTGGTTTATGGCATACCGGCACCCTCAAATGTCTTCCGTTACTACTCAAATTTTGCATGGCCGGTTTTTCTGACTCGATGAACTTTCTATGTGATTTTAAGAGAATTTTGTTCCGAAATCGTGGAATCCCAAAAAACCGTGTATTATACACTTCAATTTCAGCTGTTCGGGAGGTCGTAAATCGTACCGGACCCTGTTTCTTTTTCTCTCGGTTTTCTATCACGCGTCTAAGGTCATTTCGGGAGTTAACCTATTCGATTTCAGCCTCGGATAACGAGTATTGATACATTTTCCACGATTATCCGAGGTTCGACAAATGCTGGTTTATGGCATACCAGCACCCCCAAATGTCTTCCGTTCATACTCAAATTTTGCGTGGCCGCTTTATCTTACCCGAGCAAGTTTCTATGTGCTTTCCGGAGAATTTTGTACCGGGACTCTAGAATCCCGAAAAAACATGTATACACACTTCAATTTGAGCAGTTCGAGAGGTCGTACCGGACCCAGTTTATTTTTCTCTCGGTTTTTATATCACGCGTACGAGGTCGTTTCAGGAGTTAACCTATTCGATTCAGCCTCTAATAACAAATTTAATCCATTTTTCACGATTATCCGAGGTTCGACGAATGTTGGTTTATGGCATACCGCCACCCCCAAATGTCTTCCGTTGCTACTCAAATTTTGCGTGACCGCTTTATCTGACCTGAGAAACTTTCTATGTGATTTCCGGAGAATTTTGTTCCGGGACCCCGGAATCCCGAAAAACCGTGTATTATACACTTCAATTTGAGCCGTTCGGGAGGTCGTACCGGACCCAGTTTCTTTTTCACCCGGTTTTTCTATCACACGTCCGAGGTCATTTCAACAGTTAATCTATTCAATTCAGCCTTTAATAACGAGCATTAACGAGCATTAATCCATTTTTCACGATTATCTGAGGTTCGACGAATGCTGGTTTATGGCATACCGGCACCCCCAAATATCTTCCGTTGCTACTCAAATTTTGCGCGGCCGCTTTATCTGACCCGAGGAACTTTGTATGTGATTTCCGGAGAATTATGTTACGGGACCCTGGAATCCTGAAAATACGTGTATTATACACGTCAATTTGAGCCGTTCGGGAAGTCGTACCGGACCCAGTTTCTTTTTCTGCCGGTTTTTTTATCACGCGTCCGAGGTCATTTCAGAAGTTAACCTATTCGATTCAGCCTCTAATAACGAGCATTAAACGAGCATTAATCCATTTTAACGATTATCCGAGGTTCGACGAATGCTGCTTTATGGCATACCGGCACCCCCAAATGTCTTCCGTTGCTACTCAAATTTTGCGTGGCCCCTATATCTGACCCGAGGAACTTTCTTTGTGATTTCCGGAGAATTTAGTTCCGGGACCCTCGAATCCCGAAAACCTGTGTATTATACACTTTAATTTGAGCCGTTAGGGAGGTCGTACCGGACCCAGTTTTTTTCTTTCCGGTTTTTCTATCACGCGTCCTAGGTCATTTATGGAGTTAACCTATTTGATTCAACCTCTAAAAACGACCATTAAACGACCATTAATCCATTTTTCACAATTATCCGAGGTTCAACGAATGTTGGTTTATGGCATACCGCCACCCCCAAATGTCTACCGTTGCTACTCAAATTTTGCATGGCCGGTTTATCTGACTCGAGGAACTTTCTATGTGATTTTAAGAGAATTTTGTTCCGAGACCGTGGAATCCCAAAAAACCGTGTATTATACACTTCAATTTGAGTCGTTCGGGATGTCGTACCGGACCCAGTTTCTTTTTATACCGGTTTTTCTATCACGTGTCCGAGGTCATTTCAGGAGTTAACCTATTCGATTCAACTTCTAATAACGAGCATTAAACGAGCATTAATCCATTTTTCACGATTATTCGAGGTTCGACGAATGCTAGTTTATGGCATACAGGCACCCCCAAATGTCTTCCGTTGCTACTCAAATTTTGCGTGGCCGCTTTATCTGACCCGAGGAACTTTCTATGTGATTTTCGGAGAATTTTGTTCCGGGACTCGGGAATCCCGAAAAACCGTGTATTATACATTTCAATTTGAGCCGTTCGGGAGGTCGTACCGGACCCTGTTTCCTTTTCTGCCTTTTTTTGAATCACGTGTCCGAGGTCATTTCAGGAGTTAACCTATTCGATTCAACTTCTAATAACGAGCATTAAACGAGCATTAATCCATTTTTCACGATTATTCGAGGTTCGACGAATGCTAGTTTATGGCATACAGGCACCCCCAAATGTCTTCCGTTGCTACTCAAATTTTGCGTGGCCGCTTTATCTGACCCGAGGAACTTTATATGTCATTTCCGGAGAATTTTGTTCCGGGACCCTGGAATCCCGAAAACCGTGTATTATACATTTCAATTTGAGCCGTTCGGGAGGTCGTACCGGACCCTGTTTCCTTTTCTGCCTTTTTTTGAATCACGTGTCCGAGGTCATTTCAGGAGTTAACCTATTCGATTCAACTTCTAATAACGAGCATTAAACGAGCATTAATCCATTTTTCACGATTATTCGAGGTTCGACGAATGCTAGTTTATGGCATACAGGCACCCCCAAATGTCTTCCGTTGCTACTCAAATTTTGCGTGGCCGCTTTATCTGACCCGAGGAACTTTATATGTCATTTCCGGAGAATTTTGTTCCGGGACCCTGGAATCTCGAAAAACCGTTTATTCTACACTTCAGTTTCAGCCGTTTGGGAGGTCGTACCGGACCAGTTTCTTTTTATTCCGGTTTTTCAATCACGTGTCCGAGGTCATTTCAGGAGTTAACCTATTCGATTCAGCCTCTAATAACGAGCATTAAACGAGCATTAATCCATTTTTCACAATTATCCGAGGTTCGACGAATGTTGGTTTATGGCATACCGCCACCCCCAAATGTCTTCCGTTGCTACTCAAATTTTGCATGGCCGGTTTTTCTGACTCGATGAACTTTCTATGTGATTTTAAGAGAATTTTGTTCCGAAATCGTGGAATCCCAAAAAACCGTGTATTATACACTTCAATTTGAGTCGTTCGGGATGTCGTACCGGACCCAGTTTCTTTTTATACCGGTATTTCTATCACGTGTCCGAGGTCATTTAAGGAGTTAACCTATTCGATTCAACTTATAATAACGAGCATTAAACGAGCATTAATCCATTTTTCACGATTATCCGAGGTTCGACGAATGCTGGTTTATGGCATACTGGCACCCCCAAATGTCTTCCGTTGCTACTCAAATTTTGCGTGACCGCTTTATCTGACCCGAGGAACTTTCTATGTGATTTTCGGAGAATTTTGTTCCGGGACTCGGGAATCCCGAAAAACCGTGTATTATACATTTCAATTTGAGCCGTTCGGGAGGTCGTACCGGACCCTGTTTCCTTTTCTGCCTGTTTTTCAATCACGCGTCCGAGGTCATTTCAGGAGTTAACCTATTCGATTCAGCCTCTAATAACGAGCATTAAACGAGCATTAATCAATTTTTCACGATTATCCGAGGTTCGAGGAATGCTTGTTTATGGCATACCGGCACCCTCAAATGTCTTCCGTTACTACTCAAATTGTGCGTGGCCGCTTTATCTGACTCGGGGAACGTTTTATGTGATTTTCGGAGAATTTTGTTCCGCGACCCTGGAATCCCGAAAAACCATGTATTATACACTTCAATTTGAGCCGTTCGGGAGGTCGCACCGGACCCCGTTTCTTTTTCTCCCGATCTTTCTATCACGTGTCCGAGGTCATTTCAGGAGTTAACCTATTCGATTCTGCCTCTAATAACGAGCTTTAAACGAGCATTAATCCATTTTTCACGATTATCCGATATTCGACGAATGCTGGTTTATGGCATACCGACACCCCCAAATGTTTTCCGTTGCTACTCAAATTTTGCGTGGCCTCTTTATCTGACTCGAAAAACTTTCTATGTCATTTCCGGAAATTTTTGTTCCGGGACCCTGGAATCTCGAAAAACCGTGTATTATACACTTCAATTTGAGCAGTTCGGCAGTCGTACCGGGCCCAGTTTTTTTCTCCCGATTTTTCTATCACGTATCCAAGGTCATTTAAGGAGTTAACCTATTCGATTCAGCCTCTAATACCGTGCATTAATCCATATTTCATGTTTATCCGAGGTTCGACGAATGCTGGTTTATGGCATACCGGTACCCCCAAATGTCTTCCGTTGCTACTCAAAGTTTGAGCGTGGCCGCTTTATCTGACCCGAGGAACTTTCTATTTGATTTCCGGAGAAAGTTTTTCCGGGACCCTGGAATTCCGAAAAACCGTGTATTATACAGTTCAGTTTGAGCCGTTCGGGAGGTCGTACCGGACCCAGTTTCTTTCTATCCCGGTTATTCTATCACGCGTCCGAGGTCATTTCAGGAGTTAACCTATTCGATTCTGCCTCTAATAACGAGCATTAAACGAGCATTAATCCATTTTTCACGATTATCTGAGATTCGACGAATGCTGGTTTATGGCATACCGGCACCCCCAAATGTCTTCTGTTGCTACTCAAATTTTGCGTGGCCGCTTTATCTGACCCGAGGAACTTGCTATGTCATTTCCAGAGAATTTTGTTCCGGGACCCTGGAATCCCGAAAAACCGTGTATTATACACTTCAATTTGGGCCGTTCGGGAGATCGTACGGGACCCGTTTTTTTTTCTCTCGGTTTTTCAATCACGCGTCCACGGTCATTTCAGGAGTTAACCTACTAGATTCAGCCTCTAATAACGAGCATCAATTCATTTTTCCCGATTATCCGAGATTCGACGAATGCTGGATTATGGCATACCGGCACCCCCAAACTTCTTCTGTTGCTACTCAAATTTTGCGTGGCCGCTTTATCTGACCCGAGAAACTTTCTATGTGATTTCCGGAGAATTTTGTTCTGGGACCCCGGAATCCCTAAAAACCGTTTATTATAAACTTCAATCTGAGCCGTTCGGGAGGTCGTACCGGGCCCAGTTTATTTTTCTCCCGATTTTTCTATCACGTATCCAAGGTCATTTAAGGAGTTAACCTATTCGATTATGCCTCTAATAACGAGCATAAATCCATATTTCACGATTATCCGAGGTTCGACGAATGCTGGTTTATGGCATACCGGTACCCCCAAATGTCTTCCGTTGCTACTCAAATTTTGCGTGGCCGCTTTATCTGACCTGAGGACTTTCCATGTGATTCCCGGAGAATTTTTTTCCGAGACCCTCGAATCCCGAAAAACCGTGTATTATACACTTTAGTTTGAGCCGTTTGGGAGGTCGTACCGGACCCAGTTTCTTTTTATCCCGGTTATTCTATCACGCATCCGAGGTCATTTCAGGAGTTAACCTATTCGATTCAGCCTCTAATAACGAGCATTAAACGAGCATTAATCCATTTTTCACGATTATCCGAGATTCTTCGAATGCTGGTTTATGGCATACCGGCACCCTCAAATTTCTTCCGTTACTACTCAAATTTTGCGTGCCGCTTTATCTGACTCGAGGAACTTTTTATGTGATTTTCGGAGAATTTTGTTCCGGGACCATCGATTCTGCCTCTAATAACGAGCATTAAACGAGCATTAATCCATTTTTCACGATTATCCGAGGCTCGACGAATGCTGGTTTATGACATACCGGCACCCTCAAATGTCTTCCGTTACTACTCAAATTTTGCGTGGCCGCTTTATCTGACTTGAGGAACTTTTTATGTGATTTTCGGTGAATTTTGTTCCGGGACCCTGGAATCCCAAAAAACCGTGTATTATACACTTCAATTTGAGGCGTTCGGAAGGTCGTACCGGCCCAGTTTATTTTTCTCCCGGTTTTTCAATCACGCATCCGAGGTTATTTAAGGAGTTAACCTAATCGATTCAGCCTCTAATAACGAGCATTAATCTATTTTTCACGATTATCCGAGATCGAAGAAAGCGTTTATGGCATACCGGCACCCCCAAATGTCTTCCGTTGCTACTCTACTTTTGCGTGGCCGCTTTATCTAACCCGAGGAACTTTCTATGTGATTTCCGGTGAATTTTGTTCCGGGACCCTGGAATCCCGAAAAACCGTGTAATATACACTTCAATTTGAGCCGTTCGGGAGGTCGTACCGGACCCAGTTTCTTTTTTTCCTGATTTTTCTATCACGCGTCCGAGGTCATTTCAGGAGTTAACCTATTCGATTATGCCTCTAATAACGAGAATTAAACGAGCATTAATCCATTTTTCACGATTATCCGAGGCTCGACGAATGCTGGTTTATGACATACCGGCACCCTAAAATGTCTTCTGTTACTACTCAAATTTTGCGTGGCCGCTTTATCTGACTCGAGGAACTTTTTATGTGATTTTCGGTGAATTTTGTTCCGGGACCCTGGAATCCCGAAAAACCGTGTATTATAAACTTCAATTTGAGGCGTTCAGGAGGTCGTACCGGGCCCAATTTATTTTTCTCCCGGTTTTTCTATCACGCATCCGAGGTTATTTAAGGAGTTAACCTAATCGATTCAGCCTCTAATAACGAGCATTAATCTATTTTTCACGATTATCCGAGATCGAAGAAAGCGTTTATGGCATACCGGCACCCCCAAATGTCTTCCCTTGCTACTCTACTTTTGCGTGGCCGCTTTATCTAACCCGAGGAACTTTCTATGTGATTTCCGGTGAATTTTGTTCCGGGACCCTGGAATCCCGAAAAACCGTGTAATATACACTTCAATTTGAGCCGTTCGGGAGGTCGTACCGGACCCAGTTTCTTTTTCTCCCGACTTTTCTATCACGCGTCCGAGGTCATTTAAGGAGTTAACCTATTCGATTCTGCCTCTAATAACGAGCATTAATTCATTTTTCACGATTATCCGAGGTTCGACGAATGCTGGTTTATTGCATACCGACACCCTCAAATGTCTTCCGTTACTACTCAAATTTTGTGTGGCCGCTTTATCTGACTCGAGGAACTTTCTATGTGATTTCCGGAGAATTTTTTTCCGGGACCCTGGAATCCCGAAGAACCGTGTATACACTTCAATTTGAGCAGTTCAGGAGGTCGTACCGGGCCAAGTTTCTTTTTCTCCCGATTTTTCTATCACGTATCCAAGGTCATTTAAGGAGTTAACCTATTCGATTCAGCCTCTAATAACGAGCATTAATCCATATTTCACGATTATCCGAGGTTCGACGAATGCTGGTTTATGGCATACCGGTACCCCCAAATGTCTTCCGTTGCTACTCAAATTTTGCGTGGCCGCTTTATCTGACCCGAGGAACTTTCTAGGTGATTTCCGGAGAATTTTTTTCCGGGACCCTGGAATCCCGAAAAACCGTGTATTATACACTTCAGTTTGAGCCGTTTGAGAGGTCGTACCGGACCCAGTTTCTTTTTATCCCGGTTTTTCTATCACGCGTCCGAGGTCATTTCAGGATTTAACCTATTCGATTCAGCCTCTAATAATGAGCATTAAACGAGCATTAATCCATTTTTCACGATTATCCGAGGTTCGACGAATGTTGGTTTATGGCATACCGGCACCCTCAAATGTCGTCCGTTACTACTCAAACTTTGCGTGACCGCTTTATCTGACTCGATGAACTTTTTATGTGATTTTCGGAGAATTTTGTTCCGGGATCCTGGAATCCCGAAAAACCGTGTATTATACACTTCAATTTGAGCCGTTCGGGAGGTCGTACCGGACCCAGTTTCTTTTTCTCCCGATTTTTCTATCACGCGTCCGAGGTCATTTCAGAAGTTAACCTATTCGATTCTGCCTCTAATAACGAGCATTAAACGAGCATTAATCCATTTTTCACGATTATCCGAGATTCGACGAATGTTGGTTTATGGCATACTGGCACCCCCAAATGTCTTCTGTTGCTACTCAAATTTTGCGTGGCCGCTTTATCTGACCCGAGAAACTTTCTATGTGATTTCCGGAGAATTTTGTTCTGGGACCCCGGAATCCTGAAAAACCGTGTATTATACACTTCAGTTTGAGCCGTTCGGGAGGTCGTACCGGGCCCAGTTTCTTTTTCTCCCGATTTTTCTATCACGTATCCAAGGTCATTTAAGGAGTTAACCTATTCGATTCAGCCTCTAATAACGAGCATTAATCCATATTTCACGATTATCCGAGGTTCGACGAATGCTGGTTTATGGCATACCGGTACCCCCAAATGTGTTCCGTTGCTACTCAAATTTTTCGTGGCCGCTTTATCTGACCCGAGGACTTTCTATGTGATTTCCGGAGAATTTTTTTCCGGAACCCTGGAATCCCGAAAAACCGTGTATTATACACTTCAGTTTGAGCCGTGTGGGAGGTCGTACCGGACCCAGTTTCTTTTTATCCCGGTTATTCTATCACGCATCCGAGGTCATTTCAGGAGTTAACCTATTCGATTCAGCCTCTAATAACGAGCATTAAACGAGCATTAATCCATTTTTCACGATTATCCGAGATTCTACGAATGCTGGTTTATGGCATACCGGCACCCTTAAATGTCTTCCGTTACTACTCAAACTTTGCGTGGCCACTTTATCTGACACGAGGAACTTTTTATGTGATTTTCGGAGAATTTTGTTCTGGGACCCTCGAATCCCGAAAAACCGTGTATTATACACTTCAATTTGAGCCGTTCGGGAGGTCGTACCGGATCTAGTTTCTTTTTCTCCCGATTTTTCTATCACGCGTCCGAGGTCATTTCAGGAGTTAACCTATTCGATTCTGCCTCGAATAACGAGCATTAAACGAGCATTAATCCATTTTTCACGATTATCTAAGATTCGACGAATGCTGGTTTATGGCATACCGGCACCCCCAAATGTCTTCTGTTGCTACTCAAATTTTGCGTGGCCGCTTTATGTGACCCGAGAAACTTTCTATGTCATTTCCGGATAATTTTGTTCCGGGACCCTCGAATCCCGAAAAACCGTGTATTATACACTTCAATTTGGGCCGTTCGGGAGGTCGTACAGGACCCAGTTTTTTTTTCTCCCGGTTTTTCAATCACGCATCCACGGTCATTTCAGGAGTTAACCTACTAGATTCAGCCTCTAATAACGAGCATTAATTCATTTTTCACGATTATCCGATATTCGACGAATGCTGGTTTATGGCATACCGGCACCCCCAAATTTCTTCCGTTGCTACTCAAATTTTGCGTGGCCGCTTTATCTGACCCGAGAAACTTTCTATGTGATTTCCGGAGAATTTTGTTCTGGGACCCCGGAATCTCTAAAAACCGTGTATTATAAACTTCAATTTGAGCCGTTCGGGAGGTCGTACCGGGCCCAGTTTCTTTTTCTCCCGATTTTTCTATCACGTATCCAAGGTCATTTAAGGAGTTAATCTATTCGATTCAGCCTCTAATAACGAGCATTAATCCATATTTCACGATTATCCGAGGTTCGACGAATGCTAGTTTATGGCATACCGGTACCCTCAAATGTCTTCCGTTGCTACTCAAATTTTGCGTGGCCTCTTTATCAGACCCGAGGACTTTCTATGTGATTTCCGGAGAATTTTTTTCCGGGACCTTGGAATCTCGAAAAACCGTGTATTATACACTTCAGTTTGAGCCGTTTGGGAGGTCGTACCGGACCCAGTTTCTTTTTATCCCGGTTATTATATCACGCATCCGAGGTCATTTCTGGAGTTAACCTATTCGATTCAGCCTCTAATAACGAGCATTAATCCATTTTTCACGATTATCCGAGATTCTACGAATGCTGGTTTATGGCATACCGGCACCCTTTAATGTCTTCCGTTACTACTCAAATTTTGCGTGGCCCCTTTATCTGACTCGAGGAACTTTTTATGTGATTTTCGGAGAATTATGTTCCGGGACCCTGGAATCCCGAAAAACCGTGTATTACATACTTCAATTTAAGCCGTTCGGGAGGTCGTACCGGACCCAGTTTCTTTTTATCCCGGTTTTTCTATCACGCGTCCGAGGTCATTTCAGGAGTTAACCTATTCGATTCAGCCTCTAATAATGAGCATTAAACGAGCATTAATCCATTTTTCACGATTATCCGAAGCTCGACGAATGCTGGTTTATGGCATACCGACACCCTGAAATGTCTTCCGTTACTACCCAAATTTTGCGTGGCCGCTTTATCTGACTCGAGGAACTTACTATGTGATTTCCGGAGAATTTTTTTTCAGGGACCCTGGAATCCCGAAACACCGTGTATTATACACTTCAATTTGAGCAGTTCGGGAGGTCGTACCGGGCCCAGTTTTTTTTCTCCCGGTTTTTCTATCACGTATCCAAGGTCATTTAAGGAGTTAACCTATTCGATTCAGCCTCTAATAACGAGCATTAATCCATTTTCACGATTAGCTGAGATTCGATGAATGCTAGTTTATGGCATACCGGCACCCCCAAATGTCTTCCGTTGCTGCTCAAATTTTGCGTGGCCGCTTTATCTGACCCGAGAATCTTTCTATGTCATTTCCGGATAATTTTGTTCCGGGACCCTGGAATCCCGAAAAACCGTGTATTACACTTCAATTTGAGCCGTTCGGGAGGTCGTACCGGACCCAGTTTCTCTTTTTCCCAATTTTTCTATCACGCGTCCAAGGCCATTTAAGGAGTTAACCTATTCGATTCAGCCTCTAATAACGAGCATTAATCCATATTTCACGATTATCCGAGGTTCGACGAATGCTGGATTATGGCATACCGGTACCCCCAAATGTCTTCCGTTGCTACTCAAATTTTGCGTGGCCGCTTTATCTGACCCGAGGAACTTTCTATGTCATTTCCGGAGAATTTTGTTCCGAGACCCTGGAATCCCGAAAAACCGTGTATTATACACTTCAATTTGAGCCGTTCGGGAGGTCGTACCGGACCCAGTTTCTTTTTATCCCGGTTTTTCTATCACGCGTCCGAGGTCATTTCAGGAGTTAACCTATTCGATTCAGCCTCTAATAACGAGCATTAAACGAGCATTAATCCATTTTTCACGATTATCCGAAGCTCGACGAATGCTGGTTTATGGCATACCGACACCCTCAAATGTCTTCCGTTACTACTCAAATTTTGCGTGGCCGCTTTATCTGACTCGAGGAACTTACTATGTGATTTCCGGAGAATTTTTTTTCAGGGACCCTGGAATCCCGAAACACCGTGTATTATACACTTCAATTTGAGCAGTTCGGGAGGTCGTACCGGGCCCAGTTTTTTTTCTCCCGGTTTTTCTATCACGTATCCAAGGTCATTTAAGGAGTTAACCTATTTTATTCAGCCTCTAATAACGAGCATTAATCCATATTTCACGATTATCCGAGGTTCGACGAATGCTGGTTTATGGCATACCGGTACCCCCAAATGTCTTCCGTTGCTACTCAAATTTTGCGTGGCTGCTTTATCCGACCCGAGAAACTTTCTATGTGATTTTCGGAGAATTTTGTTCCGGACCCCGGAATCCCGAAAACCGTGTATTATACACTTGATTTGAGCCGATCGGGAGGTCGTAAATCGGCCCGATTTCTTTTTCTCCCGATTTTTCTATCACGTATCCAAGGTCATTTAAGGAGTTAACCTATTCGATTCAGCCTCTAATTACGAGCCTTAATCCATATTTCACGATTATCCGAGGTTCGATGAATGCTGGTTTATGGCATACCGGTACCCCCAAATGTCTTCCGTTGCTACTCAAATTTTGCGTGGCCGCTTTATCTGACCCGAGGACTTTCTATGTGATTTCCGGAGAATTTTTTTCCGGGACCCTGGAATCCCGAAAAACCGTGTATTATACACTTCAGTTTGAGCCGTTTGGGAGGTCGTACCGGACCCAGTTTCTTTTTATCCCAGTTATTCTATCGCGCATCCGAGGTCATTTCAGGAGTTAACCTATTTGATTCAGCCTCTAATAACAAGCATTAAACGAGCATTAATCCATTTTTCACGATTATCCGAGGTTCGACGAATGTTGGTTTATGGCATACCGGCACCCTCAAATGTCTTCCGTTACTACTCAAATTTTGCGTGGCCGCTTTATCTGACTCGAGGAACTTTTTATGTGATTTTCGGAGAATTTTGTTCCGGGACTCTGGAATCCCGAAAAACCGTGTATTATACACTTCAATTTGAGTCGTTCGGGAGGTCGTATCGGACCCAGTTTCTTTTTCTCCCGATTTTTCTATCATGCGTCCGAGGTCATTTCAGGAGTTAACCTATTCGATTCTGCCTCTAATAACGAGCATTAAACGAGCATTAATCCATTTTCACGATTAGCTGAGATTTGATGAATGCTAGTTTATGGCATACCGGCACCCCCAAATGTCTTCCGTTGCTGCTCAAATTTTGCGTGGCCGCTTTATCTGACCCGAGAATCTTTCTATGTCATTTCCGGATAATTTTGTTCCGGGACCCTGGAATCCCGAAAAACCGTGTATTACACTTCAATTTGAGCCGTTCTGGAGGTCGTACCGGACCCAGTTTCTCTTTTTCCCAATTTTTCTATCACGCGTCCAAGGCCATTTAAGGAGTTAACCTATTCGATTCAGCCTCTAATAACGAGCATTAATCCATATTTCACGATTATCCGAGGTTCGACGAATGCTGGTTTATGGCAAACCGGTACCCCCAAATGTCTTCCGTTGCTACTCAAATTTTGCGTGGCCGCTTTATCTGACCCGAGGAACTTTCTATGTCATTTCCGGAGAATTTTGTTCCGAGACCACGAATCCCGAAAAACCGTGTATTATACACTTCAATTTGAGCCGTTCGGGAGGTCGTACCGGACCCAGTTTCTTTTTATCCCGGTTTTTCTATCACGCGTCCGAGGTCATTTCAGGAGTTAACCTATTCGATTCAGCCTCTAATAACGAGCATTAAACGAGCATTAATCCATTTTTCACGATTATCCGAAGCTCGACGAATGCTGGTTTATGGCATACCGACACCCTCAAATGTCTTTCGTTACTACTCAAATTTTGCGTGGCCGCTTTATCTGACTCGAGGAACTTACTATGTGATTTCCGGAGAATTTTTTTTCAGGGACCCTGGAATCCCGAAACACCGTGTATTATACACTTCAATTTGAGCAGTTCGGGAGGTCGTACCGGGCCCAGTTTTTTTTCTCCCGGTTTTTCTATCACGTATCCAAGGTCATTTAAGGAGTTAACCTATTTTATTCAGCCTCTAATAACGAGCATTATTCCATATTTCACGATTATCCGAGGTTCGACGAATGCTGGTTTATGGCATACCGGTACCCCCAAATGTCTTCCGTTGCTACTCAAATTTTGGGTGGCCGCTTTATCTGACCCGAGAAACTTTCTATGTGATTTCCGGAGAATTTTGTTCCGGGACCCCGGAACCCCGAAAAACCGTGTATTATACACTTCAGTTTGAGCCGTTCGGGAGGTCGTACCGGGCCCAGTTTCTTTTTCTCCCGATTTTTCTATCACGTATCCAAGGTCATTTAAGGAGTTAACCTATTCGATTCAGCCTCTAATTACGAGCCTTAATCCATATTTCACGATTATCCGAGGTTCGATGAATGCTGGTTTATGGCATACCGGTACCCCCAAATGTCTTCCGTTGCTACTCAAATTTTGCGTGGCCGCTTTATCTGACCCGAGGACTTTCTATGTGATTTCCGGAGAATTTTTTCCGGGACCACCGAATCCCGAAAACCGTGTATTATACACTTCAGTTTGAGCCGTTTGGGAGGTCGTACCGGACCCAGTTTCTTTTTATCCCAGTTATTCTATCGCGCATCCGAGGTCATTTCAGGAGTTAACCTATTTGATTCAGCCTCTAATAACAAGCATTAAACGAGCATTAATCCATTTTTCATGATTATCCGAGATTCTACGAATGCTGGTTTATGGCATACCGGCACCCTCAAATGTCTTCTGTTACAACTCAAATTTTGCGTGGCCGCTTTATCTGACTCGAGGAACTTTTTATGTGATTTTCGGAGAATTTTGTTCCGGGACCCTGGAATCCCGAAAAACCGTGTATTACACATTTCAATTTGAGCCGTTCGGGAGGTCGTACCAGACCAAGTTTCTTTTTATCCCGGTTTTTCTATTACGCGTCCGAGGTCATTTCAGGTGTTAACCTATTCGATTCAGCCTCTAATAACGAGCATTAATCCATTTTTCACGATCATCCGAGGCTCGGCGAATGCTGGTTTATGACATACCGGCACCCTCAAATGTCTTCCGTTACTACTCAAATTTTGCGTGGCCGCTTTATCTGACTCGATGAACTTTTTATGTGATTTTCGGAGAATTTTGTTCCGGGACCCTAGTATCCCGAAAAACCGTGTATTATAAACTTCAATTTGAGGCGTTCGGGAAGTCGTACCGGGCCCGGTTTCTTTTTCTCCCGGTTTTTCTATCACGCATCCGAGGTTATTTAAGGAGTTAACCTAATCGATTCAGCCTCTAATAACGAGCGTTAATCTATTTTTCACGATTATCCGAGGTTCGACGAAAGCGTTTATGGCATACCGGCACCCTCAATTGTCTTCCGTTACTACTCAAATTTTGCGTGGCCGCTTTATCTGACTCGAGGAACTTTTTATGTGATTTTCAAGGAATTTGTTCCGGGACCCTGGAATCGCGAAAACCCGTGTATTATATACATTTCAATTTGGGCCGTTCGGGAGGTCGTACCGGACCGAGTTTCTTTTTCTCCCGATTTTTCTATCACGCGCCCGAGGTCATTTCAGGAGTTAACCTATTCGATTCTGCTTCTAATAACGAGCATTAATCCATTTTTCACGATTATCCGAAGTTCCACGAATGCTGGTTTATAGCATACCGGCACCCCCAAATGTCTTCCGTTGCTGCTGAAATTTTGCGTGGCCGCTTTATCTGACCCGAGGAACTTTCTATGTCATTTCCGGAGAATTTTGTTCCGGGACCCTGGAATCCCGAAAAACCGTGTATTATACACTTCAGTTTGAGCCGTTTGGGAGGTCATACCGGACCCTGTTTCTTTTTATCCCGGTTTTTCTATCACGCGTCCGAGGTCATTTCAGAAGTTAACCTATTCGATTCAGCCTCTAATAATGAGCATTAAACGAGCATTAAACCATTTTTCACGATTATCCGAGGTTCGACGAATGCTGGTTTATGGCATACCGGGACCCTCAAATGTCTTCCGTTACAACTCAAATTTTGCGTGGCCGCTTTATCTGACTCGAGGAACTTTCTATGTCATTTGCGGAGAATTTTGTTCCGGGACCCTGGAATCCCGAAAAACCGTGTATTATACACTTCAGTTTGAGCCGTTTGGGAGGTCGTACCGGACCCATTTTCTTTTTATCCCGATTTTTCTATCACGCGACCGAGGTCATTTCAGAAGTTAACCTATTCGATTCAGCCTCTAATAATGAGCATTAAACGAGCATTAATCCATTTTTCACGATTATCCGAGTTTCGACGAATGCTGGTTTATGGCATACCGGGACCCTCAAATGTCTTCCGTTACAACTCAAATTTTGCGTGGCCGCTTTATCTGACTCGATGAACTTTTTATGTGATTTTCGCAGAATTTTGTTCCGGGACCTTGGAATCCCGAAAAACCGTGTATTATACACTTCAATTTGAGCCGTTCGGAAGGTCGTACCGGACCCAGTTTCTTTTTTCTCCCGATTCTATCACGCATCCGAGGTCATTTCAGGAGTTAACCTATTCGATTCTGCCTTTAATAACGAGCATTAAACGAGCATTAATCCATTTTTCCCGATTATTTGAGATTCGACGAATGCTGGTTTATGGCATACCGGCACCCCCAAATGTCTTCCGTTGCTACTCAAATTTTGCATGGCCGCTTTATCTGACTCGAGGAACTTTTTATGTGATTTTCGGAGAATTTTGTTCCGGGACCCTGGAATCCCGAAAAACCGTGTATTATACACTTCAATTTGAGCCGTTCGGGAGGTCGTACCGGACCCAGTTTCTTTTTCTCCCGATTTTTCTATCACGCGTCCGAGGTCATTTCAGGAGTTAACAAATTCGATTATGCCTCTAATAACGAGCATTAAACGAACATTAATCCATTTTTCACGATTATCTGAGATTCGACGAATGCTGGTTTATGGCATACCGGCACCCCCAAATGTATTCAGTTGCTACTCAAATTTTGCGTGGCCGCTTTATCTGACCCGAGGAACTTTATATGTCATTTCCGGAGAATTTTGTTCCGGGACCCTGGAATCCCGAAAAACCGTTTATTCTACACTTCAGTTTCAGCCGTTTGGGAGGTCGTACCGGACCCAGTTTCTTTTTATTCCGGTTTTTCTATCACGCGTCCGAGGTCATTTCAGGAGTTAACCTATTCGATTCAGCCTCTAATAATGAGCATTAAACGAGCATTAATCCATTTTTCACGATTATCCGAGGTTCGACGAATGCTGGTTTATGGCATACAGGGACCCTCAAATATCTTCCGTTACAACTGAAATTTTGCGTGGCCGCTTTATCTGACTCGAGGAACTTTTTATGTGATTTTCGGAGAATTTTGTTCCGGGACCCTGGAATCCCGAAAAACCGTATATTATACACTTCAATTTGAGCCGTTCGGGAGGTCTTACCAGACCCGGTTTCTTTTTCACCCGATTTTTCTATCACGCGTCCGAGGTCATTTCAGGAGTTAACCTATTCGATTCTTCCTCTAATAACGAACATTAAATGAGCATTAATCCATTTTTCACGATTATCCGAGGTTCGACGAATGTTGGTTTATGGCATACCGGCACCCTCAAATGTCTTCCGTTACTACTCAAATTTTGCGTGGCCGCTTTATCTTACTCGAGGAACTTTTTATGTGATTTTCGGAGAATTTTGTTCCGGGACTCTGGAATCTCGAAAAACCGTGTATTATACACTTCAATTTGAGTCGTTCGGGAGGTCGTACCGGACCCAGTTTCTTTTTCTCCCGATTTTTCTATCATGCGTCCGAGGTCATTTCAGGAGTTAACCTATTCGATTCTGCCTCTAATAACGAGCATTAAACGAGCATTAATCCATTTTCACGATTAGCTGAGATTCGATGAATGCTAGTTTATGGCATACCGGCACCCCAAATGTCTTCCGTTCTTTGCTCAAATTTTGCGTGGCCGCTTTATCTGACCCGAGGATCTTTCTATGTCATTTCCGGATAATTTTGTTCCGGGACCCTGGAATCCCGAAAAACCGTGTATTACACTTCAATTTGAGCCGTTCGGGAGGTCGTACCGGACCCAGTTTCTCTTTTTCCCAATTTTTCTATCACGCGTCCAAGGCCATTTAAGGAGTTAACCTATTCGATTCAGCCTCTAATAACGAGCATTAATCCATATTTCACGATTATCCGAGGTTCGACGAATGCTGGTTTATGGCATACCGGTACCCCCAAATGTCTTCCGTTGCTACTCAAATTTTGCGTGGCCGCTTTATCGACCCGAGGAACTTTCTATGTGATTTCCGGAGAATTTTGTTCCGAGACCCCGGAATCCCGAAAACCGTGTATTATACACTTCAATTTGAGCCGTTCGGGAGGTCGTACCGGACCCAGTTTCTTTTTATCCCGGTTTTTCTATCACGCGTCCGAGGTCATTTCAGGAGTTAACCTATTCGATTCAGCCTCTAATAACGAGCATTAAACGAGCATTAATCCATTTTTCACGATTATCCGAAGCTCGACGAATGCTGGTTTATGGCATACCGACACCCTCAAATGTCTTCCGTTACTACTCAAATTTTGCGTGGCCGCTTTATCTGACTCGAGGAACTTACTATGTGATTTCCGGAGAATTTTTTTTCAGGGACCCTGGAATCCCGAAACACCGTGTATTATACACTTCAATTTGAGCAGTTCGGGAGGTCGTACCCGGCCCAGTTTTTTTTCTCCCGGTTTTTCTATCACGTATCCAAGGTCATTTAAGGAGTTAACCTATTCGATTCAGCCTCTAATAACGAGCATTAATCCATATTTCACGATTATCCGAGGTTCGACGAATGCTGGTTTATGGCATACCGGTACCCCCAAATGTCTTCCGTTGCTACTCAAATTTTGCGTGGCCGCTTTATCTGACCCGAGAAACTTTCTATGTGAGTTCCGGAGAATTTTGTTCCGGGACCCCGGAATCCCGAAAAACCGTGTATTATACACTTCAGTTTGAGCCGTCTGGGAGGTCGTACCGGGCCCAGTTTCTTTTTCTCCCGATTTTTCTATCACGTATCCAAGGTCATTTAAGGAGTTAACCTATTCGATTCAGCCTCTAATTACGAGCCTTAATCCATATTTCACGATTATCCGAGGTTCGATGAATGCTGGTTTATGGCATACCGGTACCCCCAAATGTCTTCCGTTGCTACTCAAATTTTGCGTGGCCGCTTTATCTGACCCGAGGACTTTCTATGTGATTTCCGGAGAATTTTGTTCCGGGACTCTGGAATCCCGAAAAACCGTGTATTATACACTTCAATTTGAGTCGTTCGGGAGGTCGTACCGGACCAAGTTTCTTTTTCTCCCGATTTTTCTATCATGCGTCCGAGGTCATTTCAGGAGTTAACCTATTCGATTATGCCTCTAATAACGAGCATTAAACGAACATTAATCCATTTTTCACGATTATCTGAGATTCGACGAATGCTGGTTTATGGCATACCGGCACCCCCAAATGTCTTCAGTTGCTACTCAAATTTTGCGTGGCTGCTTTATCTGACCCGAGGAACTTTATATGTCATTTCCGGAGAATTTTGTTCCGGGACCCTGGAATCCCGAAAAACCGTTTATTCTACACTTCAGTTTCAGCCGTTTGGGAGGTCGTACCGGACCCAGTTTCTTTTTATTCCGGTTTTTCTATCACGCGTCCGAGGTCATTTCAGGAGTTAACCTATTCGATTCAGCCTCTAATAATGAGCATTAAACGAGCATTAATCCATTTTTCACGATTATCCGAGGTTCGACGAATGTTTGGTTTATGGCATACGAGGACCCTCAAATATCTTCCGTTACAACTGAAATTTTGCGTGGCCGCTTTATCTGACTCGAGGAACTTTTTATGTGATTTTCGGAGAATTTTGTTCCGGGACCCTGGAATCCCGAAAAACCGTGTATTATACACTTCAATTTGAGCCGTTCGGGAGGTCTTACCAGACCCAGTTTCTTTTTCACCCGATTTTTCTATCACGCGTCCGAGGTCATTTCAGTAGTTAACCTATTCGATTCTCCCTCTAATAACGAACATTAAATGAGCATTAATCCATTTTTCACGATTATCCGAGGTTCGACGAATGTTGGTTTATGGCATACCGGCACCCTCAAATGTCTTCCGTTACTACTCAAATTTTGCGTGGCCGCTTTATCTTACTCGAGGAACTTTTTATGTGATTTTCGGAGAATTTTGTTCCGGGACTCTGGAATCCCGAAAAACCGTGTATTATACACTTCAATTTGAGTCGTTCGGGAGGTCGTACCGGACCCAGTTTCTTTTTCTCCCGATTTTTCTATCATGCGTCCGAGGTCATTTCAGGAGTTAACCTATTCGATTCTGCCTCTAATAACGAGCATTAAACGAGCATTAATCCATTTTCACGTTTAGCTGAGATTCGATGAATGCTAGTTTATGGCATACCGGCACCCCCAAATGTCTTCCGTTGCTGCTCAAATTTTGCGTGGCCGCTTTATCTGACCCGAGGATCTTTCTATGTCATTTCCGGATAATTTTGTTCCGGACCCCGAATCCCGAAAAACCGTGTATTACACTTCAATTTGAGCCGTTCGGGAGGTCGTACCGGACCCAGTTTCTCTTTTTCCCAATTTTTCTATCACGCGTCCAAGGCCATTTAAGGAGTTAACCTATTCGATTCAGCCTCTAATAACGAGCATTAATCCATATTTCACGATTATCCGAGGTTCGACGAATGCTGGTTTATGGCATACCGGTACCCCCAAATGTCTTCCGTTGCTACTCAAATTTTGCGTGGCCGCTTTATCTGACCCGAGGAACTTTCTATGTCATTTCCGGAGAATTTTGTTCCGAGACCCTGGAATCCCGAAAAACCGTGTATTATACACTTCAATTTGAGCCGTTCGGGAGGTCGTACCGGACCCAGTTTCTTTTTATCCCGGTTTTTCTATCACGCGTCCGAGGTCATTTCAGGAGTTAACCTATTCGATTCAGCCTCTAATAACGAGCATTAATCCATTTTTCACGATTATCCGAAGCTCGACGAATGCTGGTTTATGGCATACCGACACCCTCAAATGTCTTCCGTTACTACTCAAATTTTGCGTGGCCGCTTTATCTGACTCGAGGAACTTACTATGTGATTTCCGGAGAATTTTTTTTCAGGGACCCTGGAATCCCGAAACACCGTGTATTATACACTTCAATTTGAGCAGTTCGGGAGGTCGTTCCGGGCCCAGTTTTTTTTCTCCCGGTTTTTCTATCACGTATCCAAGGTCATTTAAGGAGTTAACCTATTCGATTCAGCCTCTAATAACGAGCATTAATCCATATTTCACGATTATCCGAGGTTCGACGAATGCTGGTTTATGGCATACCGGTACCCCCAAATGTCTTCCGTTGCTACTCAAATTTTGCGTGGCCGCTTTATCTGACCCGAGAAACTTTCTATGTGAGTTCCGGAGAATTTTGTTCCGGGACCCCGGAATCCCGAAAAACCGTGTATTATACACTTCAGTTTGAGCCGTTCGGTAGGTCGTACCGGGCCCGGTTTCTTTTTCTCCCGGTTTTTCTATCACGCATCCGAGGTTATTTAAGGAGTTAACCTAATCGATTCAGCCTCTAATAACGAGCATTAATCTATTTTTCACGATTATCCGAGGTTCGACGAAAGCGTTTATGGCATACCGGCACCCTCAAATGTCTTCCGTTACTACTCAAATTTTGCGTGGCCGCTTTATCTGACTCGAGGAACTTTTTATGTGATTTTCGGAGAATTTTGTTCCGGGACCCTGGAATCCCGAAAAACCGTGTATTATACACTTCAATTTGATCGTTCGGGAGGCCGTACCGGACCCAGTTTCTTTTTCTCCCGATTTTTCTATCACGCGCCCGAGGTCATTTCAGGAGTTAACCTATTCGATTCTGCTTCTAATAACGAGCATTAAACGAGCATTAATCCATTTTTCACGATTACCTGAGATTCGACGAATACTGGTTTATGGCATACCAGCACCTCCAAATGTCTTCCGTTGCCACTCAAATTTTGCGTGCCCGCTTTATCTGACTCGAGTAACTTTTTATGTGATTTTCAGAGAATTTTGTTCCGGGACCCTGGAATCCCGAAAAACCGCGTATTATACACTTCAATTTGAGCCGTTCGAGAGGTCGTACCGGACCCAGTTTCTTTTTCTCCCGATTTTTCTATCACGCATCCGAGGTCCTTTTAGGAGTTAACCTATTCGATTCTGCCTCTAATAACGAGCATTAAACGAGCATTAATCCATTTTTCACGATTATCTGAGTTTCGACGAATGCTGGTTTATGGCATACCGGTACCCCCAAATGTCTTCCGTTGCTACTCAAATTTTGCGTGGCCGCTTTATCTGACCCGAGGAACTTTCTATGTCATTTCCGGAGAATTTTGTTCCGAGACCCTGAAATCCCGAAAAACCGTGTATTATACACTTCAATTTGAGCCGTTCGGGAGGTCGTACCGGACCCAGTTTCTTTTTCTCCCGATTTTTATATCACGCTTCCGAGGTCATTTCAGGAGTTAACCTATTCGATTATGCCTCTAATAACGAGCATTAAACGAGCATTAATCCATTTTTCACGATTATCTGAGATTCGACGAATGATGGTTTATGGCATACCGGCACCCCCAAATGTCTTCCGTTGCTACTCACATTTTGCGTGACCGCTTTATCTGACCCGAGGAACTTTCTATGTCATTTCCGGAGAATTTTGTTCCGAGACCCTGGAATCCCGAAAAACCGTGTATTATACACTTCAATTTGAGCCGTGCGGGAGGTCGTACCGGACCCAGTTTATTTTTCTCCCGATTTTTCTATCACACGTCCGTGGTCATTTAAGGAGCTAACCTATTCGATTCTGCCTCTAATAACGAGCATTAAACGAGCATTAATCCATTTTTCACGATTATCTGAAATTCGACGAATGCTGGTTTATAGCATACCGGCACCCCCAAATGTCTTCCGTTGCTACTCAAATTTTGCGTGGCCGCTTTATCTGACTCGAGGAACTTTTTATGTGATTTTCGGAGAATTTTGTTTCGGGACCCTAGAATCCCGAAAAACCGTGTTATACACTTCAATTTGAGCCGTTCGGGAGGTCGTACCGGACCCAGTTTCTTTTTCTCCCGATTTTTCTATCACGCGTCCGAGGTCATTTCAGGAGTTAACCTATTCGATTCAGCCTCTAATAACGAGCATTAATCTATTTTTCACGATTATCCGAAGTTCGACGAATGCTGGTTTATGGCATACCGGCACCCCCAAATGTCTTCTGTTGCTACTGAAATTTTGCGTGGCCGCTTTATCTGACCCGAGGAACTTTCTATGTCATTTCCGGAGAATTTTGTTCCGGGACCCTGGAATCCCGAAAAACCGTGTATTATACACTTCAGTTTGAGCCGTTTGGGAGGTCGTATCGGACCCAGTTTCTTTTTATCCCGGTTTTTCTATCACGCGTCCGAGGTCATTTCAGAAGTTAACCTATTCGATTCAGCCTCTAATAATGAGCATTAAACGAGCATTAATCCATTTTTCACGATTATCCGAGTTTCGACGAATGCTGGTTTATAGCATACCGGGACCATCAAATGTCTTCCGTTACAACTCAAATTTTGCGTGGCCGCTTTATCTGACTCGAGGAACTTTTTATGTGATTTTCGCAGAATTTTGTTCCGGGACCCTTGAATCCCGAAAAACCGTGTATTATACACTTCAATTTGAGCCGTTCGGAAGGTCGTACCGGACCCAGTTTCTTTTTTCTCCCGATTATATCACGCATCCGAGGTCATTTCAGGAGTTACCCTATTCGATTCTGCCTTTAATAACGAGCATTAAACGAGCATTAATCCATTTTTCCCGATTATTTGAGATTCGACGAATTCTGGTCTATGGCATACCGGCACCCCCAAATGTCTTCCGTTGCTACTCAAATTTTGCATGGCCGCTTTATCTGACTCGAGGAACTTTTTATGTGATTTTCGGAGAATTTTGTTCCGGGACCCTGGAATCCCGAAAAACCGTGTATTATACACTTCAATTTGAGCCGTTCGGGAGGTCGTACCGGACCCAGTTTCTTTTTCTCCCGATTTTTCTATCACGCGTCCGAGGTCATTTCAGGAGTTAACCTATTCGATTATGCCTCTAATAACGAGCATTAAACGAACATTAATCCATTTTTCACGATTATCTGAGATTCGACGAATGCTGGTTTATGGCATACCGGCACCCCCAAATGTCTTCAGTTGCTACTCAAATTTTGCGTGGCCGCTTTATCTGACCCGAGGAACTTTATATGTCATTTCCGGAGAATTTTGTTCCGGGACCCTGGAATCCCGAAAAACCGTTTATTCTACACTTCAGTTTCAGCCGTTTGGGAGGTCGTACCGGACCCAGTTTCTTTTTATTCCGGTTTTTCTATCACGCGTCCGAGGTCATTTCAGGAGTTAACCTATTCGATTCAGCCTCTAATAATGAGCATTAAACGAGCATTAATCCATTTCTCACGATTATCCGAGGTTCGACGAATGCTGGTTTATGGCATACAGGGACCCTCAAATATCTTCCGTTACAACTGAAATTTTGCGTGGCCACTTTATCTGACTCGAGGAACTTTTTATGTGATTTTCGGAGAATTTTGTTCCGGGACCCTGGAATCCCGAAAAACCGTGTATTATACACTTCAATTTGAGCCGTTCGGGAGGTCTTACCGGACCCAGTTTCTTTTTAACCCTTTTTTTCTATCACGCGTCCGAGGTCATTTCAGGAGTTAACCTATTCAATTCTGCCTCTAATAACGAACATTAAATGAGCATTAATCCATTTTTCACGATTATCCGAGGTTCGACGAATGCTGGTTTATGGCATACCGGTACCCCCAAATGTCTTCCGTTGCTACTCAAATTTTGCGTGGCCGCTTTATCTGACCCGATGAACTTTCTATGTCATGTCCGGAGAATTTTGTTCCGGGACCCTGGAATCCCGAAAAACCGTGTATTATACACTTCAATTTGAGCCGTTCGGGAGGTCGTACCGGACCCAGTTTCTTTTTCTCCCGATTTTTCTATCACGCGTCCGAAGTCATTTCAGGAGTTAACATATTCGATTCTGCCTCTAATAACGAGCATTAAACGAGCATTAATCCATTTTTCACGATTATCCGAGGTTCGACGAATGTTGGTTTATGGCATACCGGTACCCCCAAATGTCTTCCGTTGCTACTCAAATTTAGCGTGGCCGCTTTATCTGACACGAGGAACTTTCTATGTCATTTCCGGAGAATTTTGTTCCGGGACCCTGGAATCCCGAAAAACCGTGTATTATATACTTCAATTTGAGCCGTTCCGGAGGTCGTACCGGACCCAGTTTCTTTTTCTTCCGATTTTTATATCACGCGTCCGAGGTCATTTCAGGAGTTAACCTATTCGATTTTGCCTCTAATAACGAGCATTCAACGAGCATTAATCCATTTTTCACGATTATCCGAGGTTCAACGAATGCTGGTTTATGGCATACCGGCACCCTCAAATGTCTTCCGTTACTACTCAAATTTTGCGTCGCCGCTTTATCTGACTCGAGGAACTTTCTATGTGATTTCCGGAGAATTTTGTTCCGGACCACGGAATCCCGAAAAACCGTGTATTATACACTTCAATTTGAGTCGTTCGAGAGGTCGTACCGGACCCAGTTTCTTTTTCTCCCGATTTTTCTATCACGCGTCCGAGGTCATTTCAGGAGTTAACCTATTCGATTCTGCCTCTAATAACGAGCATTAAACGAGCATTAATCCATTTTTCACGATTAGTTGAGATTCGACGAATGCTGTTTTATGGCATACCGGCACGTCCAAATGTCTTCCGTTGCTACTCAAACTTTGCGTGGCCGCTTTATCTGACTCGAGGAACTTTTTATGTGATTTTCGGAGAATTTTGTTCCGGGACCCTGGAATCCCGAAAAACCGTGTATTATACACTTCAATTTGAGTCGTTCGGGAGGTCGTACCGGACCCAGTTTCTTTTTCTCCCGATTTTTCTATCACGCGTCCGAGGTCATTTCAGGAGTTAACCTATTCAATTCAGCCTCTAATAACGAGCATTAAACGAGCATTAATCCTTTTTTCACGATTATCTGAGATTCGACGAATGCTGGTTTATGGCATACAGGCACCCCCAAATGTCTTCCGTTGCTACTCAAATTTTGCGAGGCCGCTTTATCTGACTCGAGGAACTTTTTATGTGATTTTCGGAGAATTTTGTTCCGGGACCCTGTAATCCCGAAAAACCGTGTATTATACACTTCAATTTGAGTCGTTCGGGAGGTCGTACCGGACCCAGTTTCTTTTTCTCCCGATTTTTCTATCATGCGTCCGAGGTCATTTCAGGAGTTAAACTATTCGATTCTGCCTCTAATAACGAGCATTAGACGAGCATTAATCCATTTTCACGATTAGCTGAGATTCGATGAATGCTAGTTTATGGCATACCGGCACCCCCAAATGTCTTCCGTTGCTGCTCAAATTTTGCGTGGCCGCTTTATCTGACCCGAGGATCTTTCTATGTCATTTCCGGATAATTTTGTTCCGGGACCCTGGAATCCCGAAAAACCGTGTATTACACTTCAATTTGAGCCGTTCGGGAGGTTGTACCGGACCCAGTTTCTTTTTCTCCCAATTTTTCTATCACGCGTCCAAGGTCATTTAAGGAGTTAACCTATTCGATTCAGCCTCTAATAACGAGCATTAATCCATATTTCACGATTATCCGAGGTTCGACGAATGCTAGTTTATGGCATACCGGTACCCCCAAATGTCTTCCGTTGCTACTCAAATTTTGCGTGGCCGCTTTATCTGACCCGATGAACTTTCTATGTCATGTCCGGAGAATTTTGTTCCGGGACCCTGGAATCCCGAAAAACCGTGTATTATACACTTCAATTTGAGCCGTTCGGGAGGTCGTACCGGACCCAGTTTCTTTTTCTCCCGATTTTTCTATCACGCGTCCGAAGTCATTTCAGGAGTTAACATATTCGATTCTGCCTCTAATAACGAGCATTAAACGAGCATTAATCCATTTTTCACGATTATCCGAGGTTCGACGAATGTTGGTTTATGGCATACCGGTACCCCCAAATGTCTTCCGTTGCTACTCAAATTTAGCGTGGCCGCTTTATCTGACACGAGGAACTTTCTATGTCATTTCCGGAGAATTTTGTTCCGGGACCCTGGAATCCCGAAAAACCGTGTATTATATACTTCAATTTGAGCCGTTCCGGAGGTCGTACCGGACCCAGTTTCTTTTTCTTCCGATTTTTATATCACGCGTCCGAGGTCATTTCAGGAGTTAACCTATTTGATTTTGCCTCTAATAACGAGCATTCAACGAGCATTAATCCATTTTTCACGATTATCCGAGGTTCAACGAATGCTGGTTTATGGCATACCGGCACCCTCAAATGTCTTCCGTTACTACTCAAATTTTGCGTCGCCGCTTTATCTGACTCGAGGAACTTTTTATGTGATTTTCGGAGAATTTTTTTCCGGGACCCTGGAATCCCGAAAAACCGTGTATTATACACTTCAATTTGAGTCGTTCGAGAGGTCGTACCGGACCCAGTTTCTTTTTCTCCCGATTTTTCTATCACGCGTCCGAGGTCATTTCAGGAGTTAACCTATTCGATTCTGCCTCTAATAACGAGCATTAAACGAGCATTAATCCATTTTTCACGATTAGCTGAGATTCGACGAATGCTGTTTTATGGCATACCGGCACGTCCAAATGTCTTCCGTTGCTACTCAAATTTTGCGTGGCCGCTTTATCTGACTCGAGGAACTTTTTATGTGATTTTCGGAGAATTTTGTTCCGGGACCCTGGAATCCCGAAAAACCGTGTATTATACATTTCAATTTGAGTCGTTCGGGAGGTCGTACCGGATCCAGTTTCTTTTTCTCCCGATTTTTCTATCACGCGTCCGAGGTCATTTCAGGAGTTAACCTATTCGATTCAGCCTCTAATAACGAGCATTAATCCTTTTTTCACGATTATCTGAGATTCGACGAATGCTGGTTTATGGCATACCGGCACCCCCAAATGTCTTCCGTTGCTACTCAAATTTTGCGAGGCCGCTTTATCTGACTCGAGGAACTTTTTATGTGATTTTCGGAGAATTTTGTTCCGGGACCCTGGAATCCCGAAAAACCGTGTATTATACACTTCAATTTGATTGTTCGGGAGGCCGTACCGGACTCAATTTCTTTTTCTCCCTGTTTTTCTATCACGCGTCCGAGGTCATTTCAGGTGTTAACCTATTCGATTCTGCCTCTAATAACGAGCATTAAACGAACATTAATCCATTTTTCACGATTATCCGAGGTTCGACGAATGCTGGTTTATGCCATACCGGCAACACCAAATGTCTTCCGTTGCTACTCAAATTTTGCGAGGCCGCTTTATCTGACTCGAGGAACTTTTTATGTGATTTTCGGAGAATTTTGTTCCGGGACCCTGGAATCCCGAAAAACCGTGTATTATACACTTCAATTTGAGCCGTTCGGGAGGTCGTACCGGACCCAGTTTCTTTTTCTCCCGATTTTTCTATCACGCGTCCGAGGTTATTTCAGGAGTTAACCTATTCGATTATGCCTCTAATAACGAGCATTAAACGAGCATTAATCCATTTTTCACGATTATCTGAGATTCGACGAATGCTGGTTTATGGCATACCGGCACCCCCAAATGTCTTCAGATGCTACTCAAATTTTGCGTGGCCGCTTTATCCGACCCGAGGAACTTTATATGTCATTTCCGGAGAATTTTGTTCCGGGACCCTGGAATCCCGAAAAACCGTTTATTCTACACTTCAGTTTTAGCCGTTTGGGAGGTCGTACTGGACCCAGTTTCTTTTTATTCCGGTTTTTCTATCAAGCGTCCGAGGTCATTTCAGGAGTTAACCTATTCGATTCAGCCTCTAATAATGAGCATTAAACGAGCATTAATCCATTTTTCACGATTATCCGAGGTTCGACGAATGCTGGTTTATGGCATATAGGGACCCTCAAATATCTTCCGTTACAACTGAAATTTTGCGTGGCCGCTTTATCTGACTCGAGGAACTTTTTATGTGATTTTCGGAGAATTTTGTTCCGGGACCCTGGAATCCCGAAAAACCGTGTATTATACACTTCAATTTGAGTCGTTCGGGAGGTCGTACCGGACCCAGTTTCTTTTTCTCCCGATTTTTCTATCACGCGTCCGAGGGCATTTCAGGAGTTAACCTATTCGATTCAGCCTCTAATAACGAGCATTAAACGAGCATTAATCCTTTTTTCACGATTATCTCAAATTCGACGAATGCTGGTTTATGGCATACCGGCACCCCCAAATGTCTTCCGTTGCTACTCAAATTTTGCGAGGCCGCTTTATCTGACTCGAGGAACTTTTTATGTGATTTTCGGAGAATTTTATTCCGGGACCCTGGAATCCCGAAAAACCGTGTATTATACACTTCAATTTGATCGTTCGGGAGGCCGTACCGGACTCAATTTCTTTTTCTCCCTATTTTTCTATCACGCGTCCGAGGTCATTTCAGGAGTTAACCTATTCGATTCTGCCTCTAATAACGAGCATTAAACGAACATTAATCCATTTTTCACGATTATCCGAGGTTCGACGAATGCTGGTTTATGCCATACCGGCAACACCAAATGTCTTTCATTGCTACTCAAATTTTGCGTGGCCGCTTTATCTGACTCGAGGAACTTTTTATGTGATTTTCGGAGAATTTTGTTCCGGGACCCTGGAATCCCGAAAAACAGTGTATTATACACTTCAATTTGAGCCGTTCGGGAGGCCGTACCGAACCCAGATTCTTTTTCTCCCGATTTTTCTATCACGCGTCCGAGGTCATTTCAGGAGTTAACCTATTCGATTCTGCCTCTAATAACGAGCATTAAACGATCATTAATCCATTTTTCACGATTAGCTTAGATTCGACGAATGCTGTTTTATGGCATAACGGCACCCCCAAATGTCTTCCGTTGCTACTCAAATTTTGCGTGGCCGCTTTATCTGACCCGAGGAACTTTCTATGTCATTTCCGGAAAATTTTGTTCCGGGACCCTGGAATCCCGAAAAACCGTGTATTATATACTTCAATTTGAGCCGTTCGGGAGGTCGTACCGGACCCAGTTTCTTTTTCACCCGATTTTTCTATCACGCGTCCGAGGTCATTTCAGGAGTTAACCTATTCGATTATGCCTCTAATAACGAGCATTAAACGAGCATTAATCCATTTTTCACGATTATCTAAGATTCGACGAATGCTGGTTTATGGCATACCGGCACCCCCAAATGTCTTCCGTTGCTACTCAAATTTTGCGAGGCCGCTTTATCTGACTCGAGGAACTTTTTATGTGATTTTCGGAGAATTTTGTTCCGGGACCCTGGAATCCCGAAAAACCGTGTATTATACATTTCAATTTGAGCCGTTCGGGAGGTCGTACCGGACCCAGTTTCTTTTTCTCCCGATTTTTCTATCACGCGTCCGAGTTCATTTCAGGAGTTAACCTATTCGATTATGCCTCTAATAACGAGCATTAAACGAGCATTAATCCATTTTTCACGATTATTTGAGATTCGACGAATGCTGGTTTATGGCATACCGGCACCCCCAAATGTCTTCAGTTGCAACTCAAATTTTGCGTGGCCGCTTTATCTGACCCGAGGAACTTTATATGTCATTTCCGGAGAATTTTGTTCCGGGACCCTGGAATCCCGAAAAACCGTTTATTCTACACTTCAGTTTCAGCCGTTTGGGAGGTCGTACTGGACCCAGTTTCTTTTTATTCCGGTTTTTCTATCACGCGTCCGAGGTCATTTCAGGAGTTAACCTATTCGATTCAGCCTCTAATAATGAGCATTAAACGAGCATTAATCCATTTTTCACGATTATTCGAGGTTCGACGAATGCTGGTTTATGGCATATAGGGACCCTCAAATATCTTCCGTTACAACTGAAATTTTGCGTGGCCGCTTTATCTGACTCGAGGAACTTTTTATGTGATTTTCGGAGAATTTTGTTCCGGGACCCTGGAATCCCGAAAAACCGTGTATTATACACTTCAATTTGATCGTTCGGGAGGCCGTCTGGACTCAATTTCTTTTTCTCCCTGTTTTTCTATCACGCGTCCGAGGTCATTTCAGGAGTTAACCTATTCGCTTCTGCCTCTAATAACGAGCATTAAACGAACATTAATCCATTTTTCACGATTATCTGAGATTCGACGAATGCTGGTTTATGGCATACCGGCACCCCCAAATGTCTTCCGTTGCTACTCAAATTTTGCGAGGCCGCTTTATCTGACTCGAGGAACTTTTTATGTGATTTTCGGAGAATTTTGTTCCGGGACCCTGGAATCCCGAAAAACCGTGTATTATACACTTCAATTTGAGTCGTTCGGGAGGTCGTCTGACCCGTTTCTTTTTCTCCCGGATTTTCTATCACGCGTCCGAGGTCATTTCAGGAGTTAACCTATTCGATTCACCTCAAATAACGAGCATTAAACGAGCATTAATACTTTTTTCACGATTATCCGAGTTTCGACGAATGCTGGTTTATGGCATACCGCACCCCAAATGTCTTCCGTTGCTACTCAAATTTTGCGAGGCCGCTTTATCTGACTCGAGGAACTTTTTATGTGATTTTCGGAGAATTTTATTCCGGGACCCCGGAATCCCGAAACCCGTGTATTATACACTTCAATTTGATCGTTCGGAGGCCGTGCACGGACTCAATTTCTTTTTCTCCCTATTTTTCTATCACGCGTCCGAGGTCATTTCAGGAGTTAACCTATTCGATTCTGCCTCTAATAACGAGCATTAAACGAACATTAATCCATTTTTCACGATTATCCGAGGTTCGACGAATCTTTGGTTTATGCCATACCGGCAACACCAAATGTCTTTCGTTGCTACTCAAATTTTGCGTGGCCGCTTTATCTGACTCGAGGAACTTTTTATGTGATTTTCGGAGAATTTTGTTCCGGGACCCTGGAATCCCGAAAAACCGTGTATTATACACTTCAATTTGAGCCGTTCGGGAGGCCGTACCGGACCCAAATTCTTTTTCTCCCGATTTTTCTATCACGCGTCCGAGGTCATTTCAGGAGTTAACCTATTCGATTCTGCCTCTAATAACGAGCATTAAACGATCATTAATCCATTTTTCACGATTAGCTTAGATTCGACGAATGCTGTTTTATGGCATAACGGCACCCCCAAATGTCTTCCGTTGCTACTCAAATTTTGCGTCGCCGCTTTATCTGACCCGAGGAACTTTCTATGTCATTTCCGGAAAATTTTGTTCCGGGACCACGAATCCCGAAAAACCGTGTATTATATACTTCAATTTGAGCCGTTCGGGAGGTCGTACCGGACCCAGTTTCTTTTTCACCCGATTTTTCTATCACGCGTCCGAGGTCATTTCAGGAGTTAACCTATTCGATTAATCCTCTAATAACGAGCATTAAACGAGCATTAATCCATTTTTCACGATTATCTAAGATTCGACGAATCTTTGGTTTATGGCATACCGGCACCCCCAAATGTCTTCCGTTGCTACTCAAATTTTGCGAGGCCGCTTTATCGACTCGAGGAACTTTCTATGTGATTTCCGGAGAATTTTGTTCCAGGAACCCGGAATCCCGAAAAACCGTGTATTATACATTTCAATTTGAGCCGTTCGGGAGGTCGTGCGGACCCGTTTCTTTTTCTCCCGATTTTTCTATCACGCGTCCGAGTTCTTTTCAGGAGTTAACCTATTCGATTATGCCTCTAATAACGAGCATTAAACGAGCATTAATCCATTTTTCACGATTATTTGAGATTCGACGAATGCTGGTTTATGGCATACCGGCACCCCCAAATGTCTTCAGTTGCAACTCAAATTTTGCGTGGCCGCTTTATCTGACCCGAGGAACTTTATATGTCATTTCCGGAGAATTTTGTTCCGGGACCCTGGAATCCCGAAAAACCGTTTATTCTACACTTCAGTTTCAGCCGTTTGGGAGGCCGTACTGGACCCAGTTTCTTTTTATTCCGGTTTTTCTATCACGCGTCCGAGGTCATTTCAGGAGTTAACCTATTCGATTCAGCCTCTAATAATGAGCATTAAACGAGCATTAATCCATTTTTCACGATTATTCGAGGTTCGACGAATGCTGGTTTATGGCATATAGGGACCCTCAAATATCTTCCGTTACAACTGAAATTTTGCGTGGCCGCTTTATCTGACTCGAGGAACTTTTTATGTGATTTTCGGAGAATTTTGTTCCGGGACCCTGGAATCCCGAAAAACCGTGTATTATACACTTCAATTTGATCGTTCGGGAGGCCGTACCGGACTCAATTTCTTTTTCTCTCTGTTTTTCTATCACGCGTCCGAGGTCATTTCAGGAGTTAACCTATTCGATTCTGCCTCTAATAACGAGCATTAAACGAACATTAATCCATTTTTCACGATTATCTGAGATTCGACGAATGCTGGTTTATGGCATACCGGCACCCCCAAATGTCTTCCGTTGCTACTCAAATTTTGCGAGGCCGCTTTATTTGACTCGAGGAACTTTTTATGTGATTTTCGGAGAATTTTGTTCCGGGACCCTGGAATCCCGAAAAACCGTGTATTATACACTTCAATTTGAGTCGTTCGGGAGGTCGTACCGGAGCCAGTTTCTTTTTCTCCCAATTTTTCTATCACGCATCCAAGGTCATTTAAGGAGTTAACCTATTCGATTCAGCCTCTAATAACGAGCATTAATCCATATTTCACGATTATCCGAGGTTCGACGAATGCTGGTTTATGCCATACCGGCACCCCCAAATGTCTTCTGTTGCTACTCAAATTTAGCGTGGCCGCTTTATCTGACACGAGGAACTTTCTATGTCATTTCTGGAGAATTTTGTTCCGGGACCCTGGAATCCCGAAAAACCGTGTATTATATACTTCAATTTGAGCCGTTCCGGAGGTCGTACCGGACCCAGTTTTTTTTTCTTCCGATTTTTATATCACGCGTCCGAGGTCATTTCAGGAGTTAACCTATTCGATTCAGCCTCTAATAACGAGCATTAAACGAGCATTAATCCTTTTTTCACGATTATCTGAGATTCGACGAATGTTGGTTTATGGCATACCGGCACCCCCAAATGTCTTCCGTTGCTACTCAAATTTTGCGAGGCCGCTTTATCTGACTCGAGGAACTTTTTATGTGATTTTCGGAGAATTTTATTCCGGGACCCTGGAATCCCGAAAAACCGTGTATTATACACTTCAATTTGATCGTTCGGGAGGCCGTACCGGACTCAATTTCTTTTTCTCCCTATTTTTCTATCACGCGTCCGAGGTCATTTCAGGAGTTAACCTATTCGATTCTGCCTCTAATAACGAGCATTAAACGAACATTAATCCATTTTTCACGATTATCCGAGGTTCGACGAATGCTGGTTTATGCCATACCAACAACACCAAATGTCTTTCGTTGCTACTCAAATTTTGCGTGGCCGCTTTATCTGACTCGAGGAACTTTTTATGTGATTTTCGGAGAATTTTATTCCGGGACCCTGGAATCCCGAAAAACCGTGTATTATACACTTCAATTTGAGCCGTTCGGGAGGCCGTACCGGACCCAGATTCTTTTTCTCCCGATTTTTCTATCACGCGTCCGACGTCATTTCAGGAGTTAACCTATTCGATTCTGCCTCTAATAACGAGCATTAAACGATCATTAATCCATTTTTCACGATTAGCTTAAATTCGACGAATGCTGTTTTATGGCATAACGGCACCCCCAATTGTCTTCCGTTGCTACTCAAATTTTGCGTGGCCGCTTTATCTGACCCGAGGAACTTTCTATGTCATTTCCGGAAAATTTTGTTCCGGACCACGAATCCCGAAAAACCGTGTATTATATACTTCAATTTGAGCCGTTCGGGAGGTCGTACCGGACCCAGTTTCTTTTTCACCCGATTTTTCTATCACGCGTCCGAGGTCATTTCAGGAGTTAACCTATTCGATTAATCCTCTAATAACGAGCATTAAACGAGCATTAATCCATTTTCACGATTATCTAAGATTCGACGAATGCTGGTTTATGGCATACCGGCACCCCCAAATGTCTTCCGTTGCTACTCAAATTTTGCGAGGCCGCTTTATCTGACTCGAGGAACTTTCTATGTGATTTCCGGAGAATTTTGTTCCAGGAACCCGGAATCCCGAAAAACCGTGTATTATACATTTCAATTTGAGCCGTTCGGGAGGTCGTCTACGGACCCGCTTTCTTTTTCTCCCGATTTTTCTATCACGCGTCCGAGTTCATTTCAGGAGTTAACCTATTCGATTATGCCTCTAATAACGAGCATTAAACGAGCATTAATCCATTTTTCACGATTATTTGAGATTCGACGAATGCTGGTTTATGGCATACCGGCACCCCCAAATGTCTTCAGTTGCAACTCAAATTTTGCGTGGCCGCTTTATCTGACCCGAGGAACTTTATATGTCATTTCCGGAGAATTTTGTTCCGGGACCCTGGAATCCCGAAAAACCGTTTATTCTACACTTCAGTTTCAGCCGTTTGGGAGGTCGTACTGGACCCAGTTTCTTTTTATTCCGGTTTTTCTATCACGCGTCCGAGGTCATTTCAGGAGTTAACCTATTCGATTCAGCCTCTAATAATGAGCATTAAACGAGCATTAATCCATTTTTCACGATTATTCGAGGTTCGACGAATGCTGGTTTATGGCATATAGGGACCCTCAAATATCTTCCGTTACAACTGAAATTTTGCGTGGCCGCTTTATCTGACTCGAGGAACTTTTTATGTGATTTTCGGAGAATTTTGTTCCGGGACCCGGAATCCCGAAAACCGTGTATTATACACTTCAATTTGATCGTTCGGGAGGCCGTCATCGACTCAATTTCTTTTTCTCCTGTTTTTCTATCACGCGTCCGAGGTCATTTCAGGAGTTAACCTATTCGATTCTGCCTCTAATAACGAGCATTAAACGAACATTAATCCATTTTTCACGATTATCTGAGATTCGACGAATGCTGGTTTATGGCATACCGGCACCCCCAAATGTCTTCCGTTGCTACTCAAATTTTTTGAGGCCGCTTTATCTGACTCGAGGAACTTTTTATGTGATTTTCGGAGAATTTTGTTCCGGGACCCTGGAATCCCGAAAAACCGTGTATTATACACTTCAATTTGAGTCGTTCGGGAGGTCGTACCGGACCCAGTTTCTTTTTCTCCCGATTTTTCTATCACGCGTCCGAGGTCATTTCAGAAGTTAACCTATTCGATTCAGCCTCTAATAACGAGCATTAAACGAGCATTTTCACGATTATCTGAGATTCGACGAATGCTGGTTTATGGCATACCGGCACCCCCAAATGTCTTCCGTTGCTACTCAAATTTTGCGAGGCCGCTTTATCTGACTCGAGGAACTTTTTATGTGATTTTCGGAGAATTTTGTTCCGGGACCCTGGAATCCCGAAAAACCGTGTATTATACACTTCAATTTGATCGTTCGGGAGGCCGTACCGGACTCAATTTCTTTTTCTCCCTATTTTTCTATCACGCGTCCGAGGTCATTTCAGGAGTTAACCTATTCGATTCTGCCTCTAATAACGAGCATTAAACGAACATTAATCCATTTTTCACGATTATCCGAGGTTCGACGAATGCTGGTTTATGCCATACCGGCAACACCAAATGTCTTTCATTGCTACTCAAATTTTGCGTGGCCGCTTTATCTGACTCGAGGAACTTTTTATGTGATTTTCGGAGAATTTTGTTCCGGGACCCTGGAATCCCGAAAAACAGTGTATTATACACTTCAATTTGAGCCGTTCGGGAGGCCGTACCGGACCCAGATTCTTTTTCTCCCGATTTTTCTATCACGCGTCCGAGGTCATTTCAGGAGTTAACCTATTCGATTCTGCCTCTAATAACGAGCATTAAACGATCATTAATCCATTTTTCACGATTAGCTTAGATTCGACGAATGCTGTTTTATGGCATAACGGCACCCCAAATGTCTTCCGTTGCTACTCAAATTTTGCGTGGCCGCTTTATCTGACCCGAGGAACTTTCTATGTCATTTCCGGAAAATTTTGTTCCGGGACCCTGGAATCCCGAAAAACCGTGTATTATATACTTCAATTTGAGCCGTTCGGGAGGTCGTACCGGACCCAGTTTCTTTTTCACCCGATTTTTCTATCACGCGTCCGAGGTCATTTCAGGAGTTAACCTATTCGATTATGCCTCTAATAACGAGCATTAAACGAGCATTAATCCATTTTTCACGATTATCTAAGATTCGACGAATGCTGGTTTATGGCATACCGGCACCCCCAAATGTCTTCCGTTGCTACTCAAATTTTGCGAGGCCGCTTTATCTGACTCGAGGAACTTTTTATGTGATTTTCGGAGAATTTTGTTCCGGGACCCTGGAATCCCGAAAAACCGTGTATTATACATTTCAATTTGAGCCGTTCGGGAGGTCGTCTGACCCGTTTCTTTTTCTCCCGATTTTTCTATCACGCGTCCGAGTTCATTTCAGGAGTTAACCTATTCGATTATGCCTCTAATAACGAGCATTAAACGAGCATTAATCCATTTTTCACGATTATTTGAGATTCGACGAATGCTGGTTTATGGCATACCGGCACCCCCAAATGTCTTCAGTTGCAACTCAAATTTTGCGTGGCCGCTTTATCTGACCCGAGGAACTTTATATGTCATTTCCGGAGAATTTTGTTCCGGGACCCTGGAATCCCGAAAAACCGTTTATTCTACACTTCAGTTTCAGCCGTTTGGGAGGTCGTACTGGACCCAGTTTCTTTTTATTCCGGTTTTTCTATCACGCGTCCGAGGTCATTTCAGGAGTTAACCTATTCGATTCAGCCTCTAATAATGAGCATTAAACGAGCATTAATCCATTTTTCACGATTATTCGAGGTTCGACGAATGCTGGTTTATGGCATATAGGGACCCTCAAATATCTTCCGTTACAACTGAAATTTTGCGTGGCCGCTTTATCTGACTCGAGGAACTTTTTATGTGATTTTCGGAGAATTTTGTTCCGGGACCCTGGAATCCCGAAAAACCGTGTATTATACACTTCAATTTGATCGTTCGGGAGGCCGTACCGGACTCAATTTCTTTTTCTCCCTGTTTTTCTATCACGCGTCCGAGGTCATTTCAGGAGTTAACCTATTCGCTTCTGCCTCTAATAACGAGCATTAAACGAACATTAATCCATTTTTCACGATTATCTGAGATTCGACGAATGCTGGTTTATGGCATACCGGCACCCCCAAATGTCTTCCGTTGCTACTCAAATTTTGCGAGGCCGCTTTATCGACTCGAGGAACTTTCTATGTGATTTTCGGAGAATTTTGTTCCGGACCCCGGAATCCCGAAAACCGTGTATTATACACTTCAATTTGAGTCGTTCGGGAGGTCGTACCGGACCCAGTTTCTTTTTCTCCCGATTTTTCTATCACGCGTCCGAGGTCATTTCAGGAGTTAACCTATTCGATTCAGCCTCTAATAACGAGCATTAAACGAGCATTAATCCTTTTTTCACGATTATCTGAGATTCGACGAATGCTGGTTTATGGCATACCGGCACCCCCAAATGTCTTCCGTTGCTACTCAAATTTTGCGAGGCCGCTTTATCTGACTCGAGGAACTTTTTATGTGATTTTCGGAGAATTTTATTCCGGGACCCTGGAATCCCGAAAAACCGTGTATTATACACTTCAATTTGATCGTTCGGGAGGCCGTACCGGACTCAATTTCTTTTTCTCCCTATTTTTCTATCACGCGTCCGAGGTCATTTCAGGAGTTAACCTATTCGATTCTGCCTCTAATAACGAGCATTAAACGAACATTAATCCATTTTTCACGATTATCCGAGGTTCGACGAATGCTGGTTTATGCCATACCGGCAACACCAAATGTCTTTCGTTGCTACTCAAATTTTGCGTGGCCGCTTTATCTGACTCGAGGAACTTTTTATGTGATTTTCGGAGAATTTTGTTCCGGGACCCTGGAATCCCGAAAAACCGTGTATTATACACTTCAATTTGAGCCGTTCGGGAGGCCGTACCGGACCCAAATTCTTTTTCTCCCGATTTTTCTATCACGCGTCCGAGGTCATTTCAGGAGTTAACCTATTCGATTCTGCCTCTAATAACGAGCATTAAACGATCATTAATCCATTTTTCACGATTAGCTTAGATTCGACGAATGCTGTTTTATGGCATAACGGCACCCCCAAATGTCTTCCGTTGCTACTCAAATTTTGCGTCGCCGCTTTATCTGACCCGAGGAACTTTCTATGTCATTTCCGGAAAATTTTGTTCCGGGACCCTGGAATCCCGAAAAACCGTGTATTATATACTTCAATTTGAGCCGTTCGGGAGGTCGTACCGGACCCAGTTTCTTTTTCACCCGATTTTTCTATCACGCGTCCGAGGTCATTTCAGGAGTTAACCTATTCGATTAATCCTCTAATAACGAGCATTAAACGAGCATTAATCCATTTTTCACGATTATCTAAGATTCGACGAATGCTGGTTTATGGCATACCGGCACCCCCAAATGTCTTCCGTTGCTACTCAAATTTTGCGAGGCCGCTTTATCTGACTCGAGGAACTTTTTATGTGATTTTCGGAGAATTTTGTTCCGGGACCCTGGAATCCCGAAAAACCGTGTATTATACATTTCAATTTGAGCCGTTCGGGAGGTCGTACCGGACCCAGTTTCTTTTTCTCCCGATTTTTCTATCACGCGTCCGAGTTCATTTCAGGAGTTAACCTATTCGATTATGCCTCTAATAACGAGCATTAAACGAGCATTAATCCATTTTTCACGATTATTTGAGATTCGACGAATGCTGGTTTATGGCATACCGGCACCCCCAAATGTCTTCAGTTGCAACTCAAATTTTGCGTGGCCGCTTTATCTGACCCGAGGAACTTTATATGTCATTTCCGGAGAATTTTGTTCCGGACCCGAATCCCGAAAAACCGTTTATTCTACACTTCAGTTTCAGCCGTTTGGGAGGTCGTACTGGACCCAGTTTCTTTTTATTCCGGTTTTTCTATCACGCGTCCGAGGTCATTTCAGGAGTTAACCTATTCGATTCAGCCTCTAATAATGAGCATTAAACGAGCATTAATCCATTTTTCACGATTATTCGAGGTTCGACGAATGCTGGTTTATGGCATATAGGGACCCTCAAATATCTTCCGTTACAATCAAATTTTGCGTGGCCGCTTTATCCGACTCGAGGAACTTTCTATGTGATTTCCGGAGAATTTTGTTCCGGACCCGGAATCCCGAAAAACCGTGTATTATACACTTCAATTTGATCGTTCGGGAGGCCGTCCGGACTCAATTTCTTTTTCTCTCTTTTTTCTATCACGCGTCCGAGGTCATTTCAGGAGTTAACCTATTCGATTCTGCCTCTAATAACGAGCATTAAACGAACATTACTCCATTTTTCACGATTATCTGAGATTCGACGAATGCTGGTTTATGGCATACCGGCACCCCCAAATGTCTTCCGTTGCTACTCAAATTTTGCGAGGCCGCTTTATTTGACTCGAGGAACTTTTTATGTGATTTTCGAGAATTTTGTTCCGGGACCACGAATCCCGAAAAACCGTGTATTATACACTTCAATTTGAGTCGTTCGGGAGGTCGTACCGGAGCCAGTTTCTTTTTCTCCCAATTTTTCTATCACGCATCCAAGGTCATTTAAGGAGTTAACCTATTCGATTCAGCCTCTAATAACGAGCATTAATCCATATTTCACGATTATCCGAGGTTCGACGAATCTTTGGTTTATGCCATACCGCACCCCCAAATGTCTTCTCGTTGCTACTCAAATTTAGCGTGGCCGCTTTATCGACACGAGGAACTTTCTATGTCATTTCGGAGAATTTTGTTCCGGGAACCCGGAATCCCGAAAAACCGTGTATTATATACTTCAATTTGAGCCGTTCCGAGGTCGCACGGACCCAGTTTTTTTTTTCTTCCGATTTTTATATCACGCGTCCGAGGTCATTTCAGGAGTTAACCTATTCGATTCAGCCTCTAATAACGAGCATTAAACGAGCATTAATCCATTTTTCACGATTATCTGAGATTCGACGAATGTTGGTTTATGGCATACCGGCACCCCCAAATGTCTTCCGTTGCTACTCAAATTTTGCGAGGCCGCTTTATCTGACTCGAGGAACTTTTTATGTGATTTTCGGAGAATTTTATTCCGGGACCACGGAATCCCGAAAAACCGTGTATTATACACTTCAATTTGATCGTTCGGGAGGCCGTCGGGACTCAATTTCTTTTTCTCCCTATTTTTCTATCACGCGTCCGAGGTCATTTCAGGAGTTAACCTATTCGATTCTGCCTCTAATAACGAGCATTAAACGAACATTAATCCATTTTTCACGATTATCCGAGGTTCGACGAATGCTGGTTTATGCCATACCAACAACACCAAATGTCTTTCGTTGCTACTCAAATTTTGCGTGGCCGCTTTATCTGACTCGAGGAACTTTTTATGTGATTTTCGGAGAATTTTATTCCGGGACCCTGGAATCCCGAAAAACCGTGTATTATACACTTCAATTTGAGCGTTCGAGGCCGTCATCGACCCATTCTTTTTCTCCCGATTTTTCTATCACGCGTCCGACGTCATTTCAGGAGTTAACCTATTCGATTCTGCCTCTAATAACGAGCATTAAACGATCATTAATCCATTTTTCACGATTAGCTTAAATTCGACGAATGCTGTTTTATGGCATAACGGCACCCCCAATTGTCTTCCGTTGCTACTCAAATTTTGCGTGGCCGCTTTATCTGACCCGAGGAACTTTCTATGTCATTTCCGGAAAATTTTGTTCCGGGACCCTGGAATCCCGAAAAACCGTGTATTATATACTTCAATTTGAGCCGTTCGGGAGGTCGTGGGACCCGCTTCTTTTTCACCCGATTTTTCTATCACGCGTCCGAGGTCATTTCAGGAGTTAACCTATTCGATTAATCCTCTAATAACGAGCATTAAACGAGCATTAATCCATTTTTCACGATTATCTAAGATTCGACGAATGCTGGTTTATGGCATACCGGCACCCCCAAATGTCTTCCGTTGCTACTCAAATTTTGCGAGGCCGCTTTATCTGACTCGAGGAACTTTTTATGTGATTTTCGGAGAATTTTGTTCCGGGACCCCGGAATCCCGAAAAACCGTGTATTATACATTTCAATTTGAGCCGTTCGGGAGGTCGTGCGGACCCGCTTTCTTTTTCTCCCGATTTTTCTATCACGCGTCCGAGTTCATTTCAGGAGTTAACCTATTCGATTATGCCTCTAATAACGAGCATTAAACGAGCATTAATCCATTTTTCACGATTATTTGAGATTCGACGAATGCTGGTTTATGGCATACCGCACCCCCAAATGTCTTCGATTTGCAACTCAAATTTTGCGTGGCCGCTTTATCGACCCGAGGAACTTTCTATGTGATTTCCGGAGAATTTTGTTCCGGGACCCTGGAATCCCGAAAAACCGTTTATTCTACACTTCAGTTTCAGCCGTTTGGGAGGTCGTACTGGACCCAGTTTCTTTTTATTCCGGTTTTTCTATCACGCGTCCGAGGTCATTTCAGGAGTTAACCTATTCGATTCAGCCTCTAATAATGAGCATTAAACGAGCATTAATCCATTTTTCACGATTATTCGAGGTTCGACGAATGCTGGTTTATGGCATATAGGGACCCTCAAATATCTTCCGTTACAACTGAAATTTTGCGTGGCCGCTTTATCTGACTCGAGGAACTTTTTATGTGATTTTCGGAGAATTTTGTTCCGGGACCCTGGAATCCCGAAAAACCGTGTATTATACACTTCAATTTGATCGTTCGGGAGGCCGTACCGGACTCAATTTCTTTTTCTCCCTGTTTTTCTATCACGCGTCCGAGGTCATTTCAGGAGTTAACCTATTCGATTCTGCCTCTAATAACGAGCATTAAACGAACATTAATCCATTTTTCACGATTATCTAAGATTCGACGAATGCTGGTTTATGGCATACCGGCACCCCCAAATGTCTTCCGTTGCTACTCAAATTTTTTGAGGCCGCTTTATCTGACTCGAGGAACTTTTTATGTGATTTTCGGAGAATTTTGTTCCGGGACCCTGGAATCCCGAAAAACCGTGTATTATACACTTCAATTTGAGTCGTTCGGGAGGTCGTACCGGACCCAGTTTCTTTTTCTCCCGATTTTTCTATCACGCGTCCGAGGTCATTTCAGAAGTTAACCTATTCGATTCAGCCTCTAATAACAGGCATTAAACGAGCATTTTCACGATTATCTGAGATTCGACGAATGCTGGTTTATGGCATACCGGCACCCCCAAATGTCTTCCGTTGCTACTCAAATTTTGCGAGGCCGCTTTATCTGACTCGAGGAACTTTTTATGTGATTTTCGGAGAATTTTGTTCCGGGACCCTGGAATCCCGAAAAACCGTGTATTATACACTTCAATTTGATCGTTCGGGAGGCCGTACCGGACTCAATTTCTTTTTCTCCCTATTTTTCTATCACGCGTCCGAGGTCATTTCAGGAGTTAACCTATTCGATTCTGCCTCTAATAACGAGCATTAAACGAACATTAATCCATTTTTCACGATTATCCGAGGTTCGACGAATGCTGGTTTATGCCATACCGGCAACCCCAAATGTCTTCCGTTGCTACTCAAATTTTGCGTGGCCGCTTTATCTGACTCGAGGAACTTTTTATGTGATTTTCGGAGAATTTTGTTCCGGGACCCCAAATCCCAAAACCGTGTATTATACACTTCAATTTGAGCCGTTCGGGAGGCCGTACCGGACCCAGATTCTTTTTCTCCCGATTTTTCTATCACGCGTCCGAGGTCATTTCAGGAGTTAACCTATTCGATTCTGCCTCTAATAACGAGCATTAAACGAACATTAATCCATTTTTCACGATTATCCGAGGTTCGACGAATGCTGGTTTATGCCATACCGGCAACCCCAAATGTCTTCCGTTGCTACTCAAATTTTGCGTGGCCGCTTTATCTGACTCGAGGAACTTTTTATGAGATTTTCGGAGAATTTTGTTCCGGGACCCTGGAATCCCGAAAAACCGTGTATTATACACTTCAATTTGAGCCGTTCGGGAGGCCGTACCGGACCCAGATTCTTTTTCTCCCGATTTTTATATCACGCGTCCGAGGTCATTTCAGGAGTTAACCTATTCGATTCTGCCTCTAATAACGAGCATTAAACGATCATTAATCCATTTTTCACGATTAGCTGAGATTCGACGAATGCTGTTTTATGGCATAACGGCACCCCCAAATGTCTTCCGTTGCTACTCAAATTTTGCGTGGCCGCTTTATCTGACCCGAGGAACTTTCTATGTCATTTCCGGAGAATTTTGTTCCAAGACCCTGGAATCCCGAAAAACCGTGTATTATACACTTCAATTTGAGCCGTTCGGGAGGTCGTACCGGACCCAGTTTCTTTTTCACCCGATTTTTCTATCACGCGTCCGAGGTCATTTCAGAAGTTAACCTATTCGATTCAGCCTCTAATAACGAGCATTAAACGAGCATTTTCACGATTATCTGAGATTCGACGAATGCTGGTTTATGGCATACCGGCACCCCCAAATGTCTTCCGTTGCTACTCAAATTTTGCGAGGCCGCTTTATCTGACTCGAGGAACTTTTTATGTGATTTTCGGAGAATTTTGTTCCGGGACCCTGGAATCCCGAAAAACCGTGTATTATACACTTCAATTTGAGCCGTTCGGGAGGTCTTACCGGACCCAGTTTCTTTTTCACCCGGTTTTTCTATCACGCGTCCGAGGTCATTTCAGGAGTTAACCTATTCGATTCTGCCTCTAATAACGAACATTAAATGAGCATTAATCCATTTTTCACGATTATCCGAGGTTCGACGAATGTTGGTTTATGGCATACCGGCACCCTCAAATGTCTTCCGTTACTACTCAAATTTTGCGTGGCCGCTTTATCTGACTCGAGGAACTTTTTATGTGATTTTCGGAGAATTTTGTTCCGGGACTCTGGAATCCCGAAAAACCGTGTATTATACACTTCAATTTGAGTCGTTCGGGAGGTCGTACCGGACCCAGTTTCTTTTTCTCCCGATTTTTCTATCATGCGTCCGAGGTCATTTCAGGAGTTAACCTATTCGATTCTGCCTCTAATAACGAGCATTAAACGAGCATTAATCCATTTTCACGATTAGCTGAGATTCGATGAATGCTGGTTTATGGCATACCTGCACCCCCAAATGTCTTCCGTTGCTGCTCAAATTTTGCGTGGCCGCTTTATCTGACCCGAGGAACTTTCTATGTCATTTCCGGATAATTTTGTTCCGAGACCCTGGAATCCCGAAAAACCGTGTATTACACTTCAATTTGAGCCGTTCGGGAGGTCGTACCGGAGCCAGTTTCTTTTTCTCCCAATTTTTCTATCACGCGTCCAAGGTCATTTAAGGAGTTAACCTATTCGATTCAGCCTCTAATAACGAGCATTAATCCATATTTCACGATTATCCGAGGTTCGACGAATGCTGGTTTATGGCATACCGGCACCCCCAAATGTCTTCTGTTGCTACTCAAATTTAGCGTGGCCGCTTTATCTGACACGAGGAACTTTCTATGTCATTTCCGGAGAATTTTGTTCCGGGACCCTGGAATCCCGAAAAACCGTGTATTATATACTTCAATTTGAGCCGTTCCGGAGGTCGTACCGGACCCAGTTTTTTTTTCTTCCGATTTTTATATCACGCGTCCGAGGTCATTTCAGGAGTTAACCTATTCGATTCTGCCTCTAATAACGAGCATTAAACGAGCATTAATCCATTTTTCACGATTATCCGAGGTTCGACGAATGCTGGTTTATGGCATACCGGCACCCTCAAATGTCTTCCGTTACTACTCAAATTTTGCGTCGCCGCTTTATCTGACTCGAGGAACTTTTTATGTGATTTTCGGAGAATTTTGTTCCGGGACCCTGGAATCCCGAAAAACCGTGTATTATACACTTCAATTTGAGTCGTTCGAGAGGTCGTACCGGACCCAGTTTCTTTTTCTCCCGATTTTTCTATCACGTGTCCGAGGTCATTTCAGGAGTTAACCTATTCGATTCTGCCTCTAATAACGAGCATTAAACGAGCATTAATCCATTTTTCACGATTTTAGCTGAGATTCGGCGAATGCTGTTTTATGGCATACCGGCACGTCCAAATGTCTTCCGTTGCTACTCAAATTTTGCGTGGCCACTTTATCTGACTCGAGGAACTTTTTATGTGATTTTCGGAGAATTTTGTTCCGGGACCCTGGAATCCCGAAAAACCGTGTATTATACACTTCAATTTAAGTCGTTCGGGAGGTCGTATCAGACCCAGTTTCTTTTTCTCCCGATTTTTCTATCACGCGTCCGAGGTCATTTCAGGAGTTAACCTATTCGATTCAGCCTCTAATAACGAGCATTAAACGAGCATTAATCCTTTTTTCACGATTATCTGAGATTCGACGAATGCTGGTTTATGGCATACCGGCACCCCCAAATGTCTTCCGTTGCTACTCAAATTTTGCTAGCCCGCTTTATCTGACTCGAGGAACTTTTTATGTGATTTTCGGAGAATTTTGTTCCGGGACCCTGGAATCCCGAAAAACCGTGTATTATACACTTCAATTTGATCGTTCGGGAGGCCGTACCGGACTTAATTTCTTTTTCTCCCTATTTTTCTATCACGCGTCCGAGGTCATTTCAGGAGTTAACCTATTCGATTATGCCTCTAATAACGAGAATTAAACGAGCATTAATCCATTTTTCACGATTATCTGAGATTCGACGAATGCTGGTTTATGGCATAACGGCACCCCCAAATGTCTTCTGTTGCTACTCAAATTTTGCGTGGCCGCTTTATCTGACCCGAGGAACTTTCTATGTCATTTGCGGAGAATTTTGTTCCGGGACCCTGGAATCCCGAAAAACCGTGTATTATACACTTCAATTTGAGCCGTTCGGGAGGTCGTACCGGACCCAGTTTCTTTTTCTCCCGATTTTTCTATCACGCGTCCGAGGTAATTTCAGGAGTTAACCTATTCGATTCTGCCTCTAATAACGAGCATTAATCCATTTTTCACGATTATCTGAGATTCGACGAATGCTGGTTTATGGCATACCGGCACCCCTAAATGTCTTCCGTTGCTACTCAAATTTTGCGTGGTCGCTTTATCTGACCCGAGGAACTTTCTATGTTATTTCCGGAGAATTTTGTTCCGGGACCCTGGAATCCCGAAAAAACGTGTATTATACACTTCAATTTGGGTCGTTCGGGATGTCGTACAGGACCCAGTTTCTTTTTCTCCCGCTTTTTCAATCACGCATCCACGGTCATTTCAGGAGTTAACCTACTAGATTCAGCCTCTAATAACGAGCATTAATTCATTTTTCACGATTATCCGAGGTTCGACGAATGCTGGTTTATGGCATACCGGTGCCCCCAAATGTCTTCCGTTGCTACTCAACTTTTGCGTGGCTGCTTTATCTGACCCGAGGAACTTTCTATGTGATTTCCGGTGAATTTTGTTACGGGACCCTGGAATCCCAAAAACCGTGTATTATACATTTCAATTTGAGCCGTTCGGGAGGTCGTACCGGACCCAGTTTATTTTTCTCCCGATTTTTTAATCACGCGTCCGAGGTCATTTCAGGAGTTAACCTATTCGATTCTGCCTCTAATCGAGCATTAAACGAGCATTAATTCATTTTTCACGATTTTTTAAGATTCGACGAATGCTTGTTTATGGCATACCGACACCCCCAAATGTCTTCCGTTGCTGCTCAAATTTTGCGTGGCCGCTATCTGAACCGAGAAACTTTCAATGTGATTTCCGGAAAATTTTGTTCCGGGATCCTGTAATCCCGAAAAACCGTGTATTATACACTTCAATTTGAGCCGTTCAGGAGGTCGTACCGGGCCCAGTTTCTTGTTCTCCCGATTTTTCTATCATGCGTCCGAGGTCATTTCAGGAGTTAACCTACTCGATTCAGTCTATAATAACGAGCATTAATCCATTTTTCACGATTATCCGAGATTTCGATGAATGTTGGTTTATGGTATACCGGCTCCCCCAAATTTCTTCCGTTGCTGCTCAAATTTTGCGTAGCCGCTTTATCTGAACCGAGAAACTTTCTATGTGATTTCCGGAGAACTTTCTTTCGGGACTTTGGAATCCCGAAAACCCGTGTATTATATACTTTAATTTGAGCCGTTCGGGTGGTCGTACCGGACCCAGTTTTTTTTCTCCTGGATTTTCTATGTCGCGTTCGAGGTTATTTCAGGAGTTAACCTATTCGATTCAGCATCTAATAACGAGCATTAATCCATTTTTCACGATTATCCGAGGTTCGACGAATGCTGGCTTAAGGCATACCGGCACCCTCAAATGTCTTCCGTTACTACTCAAATTTTGCGTGGCCGCTTTATCTGACTCGAGGAACTTTTTATGTGATTTTCAGAAAATTTTGTTCCGCGACCCTGTAATCCCGAAAAACCGTGTATTATACACACTTCAATTTGAGCCGTTCGGGAGGTCGTACCGGACCCAGTTTATTTTTCTCCCGATTTTTCTATCACGCGTCCGAGGTCATTTCAGGAGTTAACCTATTCGATTCGGCCTCTAATAACGAGCATTAAACGAGCATTAATCTATTTTTCACGATTATTTGAGGTTCGACGAATGCTGGTTTATGGCATACCGGCAACCCCAAATGTCTTCCGTTGTTATTCAAATTTTGCGTGGCCGCTTTATCTGAACCGAGGAACTTTCTATGTCATTTCCGGAGAATTTTGTTCCGGAACCCTGTAATCCCGAAAAGCCGTGTATTATACACTTCAATTTGGCCGTTCGGGAGGTCGTACCGGACCCAGTTTTTTTTTCTCCCGGTTTTTCAATCACGTGTCCGAGGTCATTTCAGGAGTTAACCTATTCGATTCAGGCTCTAATAACGATAATCAATTCATTTTTCACGATTATCCGAGGTTCGACAAATGCTGGTTTATGGCATACTGGCACCCCCAAATTTCTTCCGTTGTTGCTCAAATTTTGCGTGGCAGCTTTATCTGACCCGAGAAACTTTTCATGTGATTTTCGGAGAATTTTGTTCCGGGACCCTAGAATCCCGAAAAACCGTATAATAAACTTCAATTTGAGCCATTCGGGAAGTCATACCGGACCAGTTTCTTTTTCTCCCGGTTTTTCTATCACGCATCCGAGATCATTTCAGGAGTTAACCTATTCGATTTTGCCTCTAATAACGAGCATTAAACGAGCATTAATCCATTTTTCACGATTATCTGAGGTTCGACGAATGCTGGTTTATGGCATACCGGCACCCCCAAATGTCTTCCGTTGCAACTCAAATTTTGCATGGCCGGTTTATCTGACTCGAGGAACTTTCTATGTGATTTCAAGAGAATTTTGTTCCGGAACCGTGGAATCCCAAAAAACCGTGTATTATACACTTCAATTTGAGTCGTTCGGGATGTCGTACCGGACCCAGTTTCTTTTTATACCGGTTTTTCTATCACGTGTCCGAGGTCATTTCAGGAGTTAACCTATTCGATTCAACTTCTAATAACGAGCATTAAACGAGCATTAATCCATTTTTCACGATTATCTGAGGTTCGACGAATGCTGGTTTATGGCATACCGGCACCCCCAAGGCCCCAAATGTCTTCCGTTGCAACTCAAATTTTCCGTGGCTGCTTTATCCGACCCCAGGAACTTTCTATGTGATTTCCGGAAAATTTTGTTCCGTGACCCAGGAAACCCGAAACACCGTGTATTATACACTTCAGTTTGAGCCGTTTGAGAGGTCGTACCGGACCCAGTTTCTTTTTATCCCGGTTTTTCAATCACGCGTCCAAGGTCATTTCAGGAGTAAACCTACTCGATTCAGCCTCTAATAACGAGCATTAATCCATTTTTCACGATTATCCGAGATTCGACGAATGCTAGTTTATGGCATACCGGCACCCCCAAATTTTTACCGTTGCTGCTCAAATTTTTCGGGGCCGCTTTATCTGACCCGAGAAACTTTCTATGTGATTTCCGGAGAATTTTGTTCCGGGACCCTGAAATCCCGAAAACTGCGTGTAATACACTTCAATTTGAGCCGTTCGGAAAGTTGTACCGGATCTAGTTTATTTTTCTCACGGTTTTTCTATCACGCGTCTGAGGTCAATTCAGGATTTAACCTATTCGTTTCAGCCTCTAATAACGAGTATTAAACGAGCATTAATCCATTTTCCACGATTAACCGAGGTTTGACGAATGTTGGTTTATGGCATACCGTCATCCCCAAATGTCTTCCGTTGCTACTCAAATTTTGCGTGGACGCTTTATCTGACCCGAGGAAATTTATATGTGATTTCCGGAGAATTTTGTTCCGGGACCCTGGAATCCCGAAAAACCGTGTATTATTATACACTTCAATTTGAGCCGTTCGGGAGGTCGTACCGGACCCAGTTTCTTTTTCTCCCGGTTTTTCTATCACGCGTCCGAGGTCATTTCAGGATTTAACCTATTCAATTCAGCCTCTAATAACGAGCATTAAACGAGTATTAATCTATTTTTCACGATTATCCGAAGTTCTACGAATACTGGTTTATGGCATACCGGCACCCCAAATGTTTTCTGTTGCTACTCAAATTTTGCGTGGCCACTTTATCTGACCCGAGGAACTTTCTATGTGATTTCCGGAGAGTTTTGTTCCGGGACCCTAGAATCCTGAAAAACCGTGTATATACACTTCAATTTGAGCCGTTCGGGAGGTTATACCGGACCCAGTTTTTTTTTCTCCAGGTTTTTCTATCACGCGTCCGAGGTCATTTCAGGAGTTAATCTATTCGATTCAGCCTGCAATAACGAGCATTAAACGAGCATTATTCCATTTTTCACGATTATCCGAGGTTCGACGAATGCTGGTTTATGGCATACTGTCACCCCCAAATGTCTTCCGTTGCTACTCAAATTTTGCGTGGCCGCTTTATCTGACCCGAGGAACTTTCAATGTGATTTTAGGAGAATTTTGTTCCGGGACCCTGGAATCCCGAAAAACTGTGTATTATACACTTCAATTTGAGCCGTTCGGAAGGTCGTACCTGACCCAGTTTCTCTTTCTCCCGGTTTTTCTATCACGCGTCCGAGGTCATTTCAGGAGTTAAAACTATTCAATTCAGCCTCCCATAAAATACCTGTTAAAAATATGGAATACTCTTATTTCACACATAACTTTCAATGATCACAAAGTTACTGACTGATATCGACGTACGTGACATGCAAACTACAAATTCAAACGCCGTATTTCACGTATAAACTTTGAAAATTACAGTGTTAATACTATAGACGTGGGTTACACGCAAAATACACGCTCAAATATATTCATGGTCGGACTTCCAAAGGAAATAAATAGGTACAGTATTGAAGTAAACGTATCCGGAATGCAGTAAATGCTGAAAGAAAACTAAATCTCTGAAAATACGTCAAAAATTATTTGGCAAATAATGAAGACATGAAGGCCTTCCAGATACGATCAAATTGATTACCGGATATGAAGGCTCAAGCAGTTCGGGCTTCAAGAAATAAATGCAAAGAGTAAAGACTGTACTCATGAAACAATGTACCGAAAAATTTATATGAGAGTCTGCAATTAGGCCAGCTCCTCATTCCAGTCTAACCGAAGCATACAACCTCTCACAACAATACTTGTCCATGAGTATTCTCATTGTTCTGGTACAAATATTTGAACATCAGCAAGTGAACAAGATAACCTTGGTGCTAGCAAAATGTGATGAAGACGCTTAAGGAGAAAATGAGTTTATAATACAAATAGATATAGATATCTAACTCATATAAGAATGAACATCAGAAGGAATTGAACCAGTGGAAAATTGATCAGTTCTTACATTGTTATTTTTCTCCAAACTAAGCACAGATTTCCCAGCCGGCCACAAATCCAGTAGGCGATAGGCGAAGCATGACTATATAAGCAGCTACAAAGTAGCTACCCCTGTTAATAGTTTCAAGATTTTACCAGATTAGGGTCATTAAGATGCATTCATCAAGATTCAAGACTAATATAACAGGAAAGCTATTTAATGGATGAATTTTTCAAATGGACAAAGAACGAAAGAAATTTGACAGCCGAAATGTCGAAAACAAACTTAATTTTACAAATTATGGTTTACTTGCCAATCATGCCGAAATTTTCAGACAATAGCCGAGTCCTACACCTAGAGAAAACCCAAGTCGAAAGTTGAGGCGCATAGCATGCTAGGCATTCAACATGTACTTCCAGCATCCTCGACATTCCATTAGTGCCAATCATGCTAAAAGAACATACCGCGGCTTGACATGCCAATCACAGCAGTCAGCCACGCAAAATTAATTACAGCACGAAATGTCGAAAACAAACTTAATTTTACAAATTATGGTTTACTTGCCTCATTCCAGTATGGTATTTCAATACCACAAGTCCATAAAACACCTTAAATTGTACCGAAATTATAAAAAGCCCTACTGTCTTGAACGCTCCCATGTATAGACCGTTTTCAAATGACTTGAAATGAAAGTTGCGAACATTTTAATATTATAATATGATTATTAACTGTGTTACACAACACAAAAATAACATGCAAATTGAGTTCATGCAGTAATAATAAAATAAATAAATAAATAAATAAATATAACAAAGATTACATCTAAATTAACGAATTATAAACAAATTACTGCCTCCGTCCCAGTCAATTGTTTACTATTCCATTTTGGGGTGTCTCGGTCAATTGTTTACCTTTCTATTTTGGGAATGTCTTTGATTTGCAATTTGATCATCCACACCCTCCGTCTCCAAGAACTCAACGTATGCAGAACCCTTTGGTAGTCCGAATTTATTAGCCGGAGAATCACCCGACTGAAAATGCTGCTGAACCTCTTCAGGTGTACAAGCATAGTCCATCTGCATAATGAGCCTTAGCTACAACTGTACAAGATCTAAAGGGAAACCATAGAAGAAGCTTACGACATAGTAAAAGGAAAACATTTCCAAATTCGATGGTGGCGAGCGTGACAATGAATAAAGCATATATCCACTTCTTCAACAAACTGTTGCTACTACTTTACAGTAGTTTAGCAGTCATACAAAAGGATTTCGGAGTGAGGAACTCATAATCTTAGCTGCTGCCCACAAGTTTTACCAGCATCATTTTAACCAGGGGATGTAAAAGAAAAAATTCTTAAGACTTAGTTACTAGGGATGTCGTTGGGGGCTTGGGGCGGGGTGGTGGTGGATATAGGCTCCCCGTAGCCGTACCCACCAAGTAATTTCCATACCCATACCCGCCCTACCACCCATGGCGGGTACAAGCTTCCATACCCGTAGCCGCCCCACTGGGTGAAAATCTAGACCCATACCCTCCCCGTTTACCCACTAACCACTATGTCATAGTTTTTTTGATACTTTTTTAAATAAAGTGTAGTTTAATCGCTATGAATTACCACTTACCAATAGTAATCTCGACTTATTACCTATCATGTATCAAAGGTTGTTAATTAAAAAAAAATACAATCCAAATTCTTTTTGTCAATCTGAAATGAAAATTTCCTACAAAAATCACAAGCGACGATTTATTCCTTAGTTTTTGTTTGTTTTGCGTGATGATTTTCAAAGCGACTAAATACAAGAATATGAAAGAGAATTCTAAACTTCGACATATTATCCTTAACTTTCAAGAAAAAATAATCACCTTGTTGATTATTAACTAACTAGTTTAGATCCCGCGCAATGAATGCGCGGTATTTATAGAGTTACTAATATAGACCCCGTGCAATATACGCACTATATTTATAGAATTTTACTTTTTAGTGTATTATTTATAGAATTTAAATTGACAATTCACTTATTTTTTATGTTTCTCCTTAATGTATTTTGATTAGAGAAATAAATAATATTTAAATCGTAAGAAGTAATAAAATGAGTATTTTTATTATTTTTTTGGTTTTTTACCGAGAAATTAATGATGTTTTAGGCGGGAAAGTTGAAGTTTCGTCTATTCATTTAGTAATAATAGGGGATAGGGGATGTGAATTAAGTAAAGCCAAAATTATTAATTGTAGAGTTAAAATAATAGGTAATTGACCATTATATACTTATAGTTAAAAATCGAAATCCTGACATGTTACCTATTATGTATCAAAGGTTGGTAAATCAAGAAAAATACAATTCAAATTCTTTTTCTCAATATGGAATGAAATAATTCTACAAAATCAAAATTTTCTAAATTAAGTCGGAATTTCCATGACTATGTTTCTATCCAAACATCGATCTGTTCCTTTTTTATGTGTATGGAATGATTTACAATGCCATTAACAACAAAAGGATCTTTTATAGTATTATTCCCTATTATGCTTGTGAAAGGAATTACAATGCAATTACAACAAAAGGGAGGGGATAATCGAAACTTCGACATATTATTCATATACTGGGACGGGATAATCGAAGCTTCGACGTATTATCCGTAAACATTTAGCTTATAACATTCAAGACGTAGTATCCGTAAACATTTAGATTATATAACATTCAAGACCAAGACATAATAATAAGTACGGAGTAGTTCATAGTTCCTTAAATGTAAAATATCAAAAATCTGTAAGTTACGTAAACATCCGAAATTTGTGACTTGCTAGCTTATTTTCATAATATAAGAATCATTATCGTCTTTTCAGCTAAATAACAGAATTTTCAAGTTTACACTCCATATTTCGTAACTTATTAGTCATAGAGTTAATGCCTATATTTATCGTACAATTTTCACTAATAACTTAGTTCGGTATTGGCAGCCTTAATCTGAGCCAGTAAATGACGCGAAAACTTATAAAACACAATAAGGAAAATAATAATATAAACAAGGGAGAAAATTAGGATCCATGAAAATATCAAATAATTATCTGAACTCTAAACAAGCAGCCCCATATAAATAACTCTATTGGTGACCATAGTTTTCATGCACTCATATACATACATCTTATATCAATCACACAAGTACTAAACATTCTTTTTTTCCTAAAAAAAAAAACTCTCTTACTTTTGTAAAATGGCCGCCATTCCAGTGAGAAGGAATCGAGGAAGGCAAAGGGTCCGCATGGAACTTATGCCAATTGAAGGCAACAGAGCGGTGACTTTTTCAAAGCGTCATAATAATTTATTCAAAAAAGCCAACGAGCTTTGTACGCTTTGCGGCGCAGAGGCCGTAGTCATTGTCTCTTCCCCTGGGGAAAAAGGCTTCGCTTATGGCCACCCAAGTGTTGACACCATTCTCGACCGATTTCTGCTAGGTGATGGTACTAACCCAATTTTAGGGCAGCAGAATCCGGCCGTAAATGAGAATGTCAAAAATTATAACTTGGAGCTTACCTTCCTCAAGGATAAATTGGAGGAAGAAAAGAAACGTACCGATCAGCTCTTGGAACCAAGGACGTCGATGCATGTCGACGTCCTGAAGTTCCTTGGTCCTGTCGAAGAACTCACCTTGTCTGAGTTAAAGCAAATGCTACAATCCTTAGATGAATTAGGAAATAATGTTGATGTACATAGATATCTACTAGAAGGTCAATCACATACGATGCCGATGCCATCGGCCGGGCAAAACCTTGTTAGGCAGGAACATTCTGACACAATGCCTAGGCAAAACCCAATTATCGGTCATGGACAAGCCCTTATTCAGCAACCAAGTATGTCGGGAGGGCAAAATTTTTACCCCACCCCTAACCCTATCCTTCCATCATTTGGCGATCCATCCCAAATGATGATGCCACGTTCCATGGTGCGAGGCCCATATGTCAATCCTCCGATGATGATGGTTCCGACTCCTATGAGAATCATTGAACCATCACTGATGGTGAGACGGGGTGGCTTAGGTGGGCCAGTTTATAATCCTGGCGCCTTTGGGGTCCCATCAATGGCGATGAGGCTGAGTGGCTTAGGTGGGCCAGTTGATATTCCTGGCGCCTTTGGGGTCCCATCAATGGCGATGAGGCCGATTGGCATAGGAGGGCCACTTCCTAATCTAGGAGTCTTTGGGGACACATCAATGGTTATGATGCCGAGTGGCATAGGACAGCCACTTCATGATCCTAACCTTCCATCTTCCTCCTTTGTGCCAGATCTTATGGGTGCAGGTCCATCTAATCCAACCACGATGCAGCCTGTTACACAGGCTCCACATCCTATCCACCCTACTGATGGACAGTTTGATGGGCGTCAAGGTATGCCATCAAGCATGGGAATGATTACCACCTCAAGCGCTTTGCGGAGCCTCGCTTCTTTTCTGATGGATGATAATGAGGATAATGAGGATGGTTTAGATGCTGCCTTCAATCCACAAGGTGGATCCTGTTTTGGTTCCAGGGGTTTTGGTTCCGGGGGTTCTTAGTTTTTGTTGAATACAAATATTCCCTCCTTATCATAGTCGTGTTTTTTTTCCTTGATTTTGTTTTCTTTTCTTCTTTGTATCTAAGACTCGGAATACATCGTTCTGGATGAGAAAAATAAATTGTACATTTCCAGTCCATTATTGAGTAGAAGTAACACTTTAGTTTCATAAATTTAAATTACAGCCACGATTCAACAAACCGGTACAAGAACAAAGTTCTATGTATATTGTATACCCTCCCTGTGACAACGAACACAACAAAGAACAAAAGAAAACAAACACAAGAAAAAAACGACGACCTAAAAAATGCAATTAATTTATACTCCTTCATAGACTACTGTTACTTCGCATGGAGTATTAACTATTAAATCATCTTTGAAGAAACACATGTTCCAAAATTTGCGTTCTTTCAAAGTAAATTACAAGAGTATAAGACATAGGTAACAAACAAAATACATGTTAAAAATACGGAGTATTTCACACATAACTTTCAAAGATCACAAAGTTACTGATGTCGACGTACGTGACATGCAAACTACAAATTCAAACACCGTATTTCATGTATAAACTTTGAAAATTACAGTGTTAATAATATAGACGTGGGTGACACGCAAACTACACGCTCAAATATATCATCTCTGAAAGTACGTCAAAAAGTGTATATCAGCAACAACTAATTTGGCAAATAATTAAGACATGAAGGCCTTCCAGATACGAATTGATTAACGGATATGAAGGCTCAAGTAATTCGGGCTTCAAGAAATAAATGCAAAGAGTAAGACTCATGAAACAATGTACCAAAAAATTTATATGAGACAGTCTTACGATAAAACAAAACCCGTAAGCCTTATTTCCATGCTTGCAAAGTTGAAATAATGTGATTGGCATGTCGATTGTAGCAGCACACTAAACGAGTATCATGGAAATATAAGTACGGGAGTAGAGTTACCGAGCCTTGTCCCTGCAAGTCTGCAATTAGGCCAGCTCCTAATTCCAGTGTAACCGAATCATACAACCTCTCACAGCAATACTTGGCCATGTTTCCATGAGTATTCCCTTTGTCCTGGTACAAATATTTGAACATCAGCAAATGAACGATACAAATAGATATAACTCATATAAGAACAAACATCAGAAACGAGGGAATTGAACCAGCGGAAAAGTGATCAGTTTGCTGACATTGTTATTTTTTTCTCCACAAAACTAAGCACAGATTTCCACGCCGGCCACATAAGTCCAGTAGGCGACTGGCAAAGCATTATTTGAAATTTTGAAGCAGAAAATAATCTGGGAGGAAAAAAAAACAAAAGAAACACTTAGATTATCAGTTGAGGAAAAGAAAAGTATAAAAAGTAACGTTTTCTTTTATGAGACCTTTTCAACGTGAAAGACTTACCAATGGGGGAAATTATCCGCTTTGTTCTATATATCCCTGCACCTGACATCGACACAAGATGCCGCCCATCTACTGATCTACACGTTACATGAATGCCTACGCACAAGCAAAAATACTTCAACCTGAGGAAAATGCCTACAAAATATATGACGGTGGTAGTACAGCAGATAAATATTGATGCCGAAAGGATTGTGCAAGCTATGAAACAATGATCATTAAAGTATGCATCATAAAGGGATAGTTTCAAGATTTTACCGATTAGGCTCATTCAGTAGCATTCATCAAGACTAATATAGCAGGAAAGTTATTTATTTAATGGATGCATGTTTCAAATGGACAAAGAACGAAAGAAATTTGACAGTTGAAATGTACATAAATACCTACTTGTAAACTAACTCCATAAACCTTTTTATTGATAAGGAAAAAAGATAGCAGAGAGGGCAAACACGAAGAAATCCAAAACCGACTTCATAGTTGATTGAACAGAAGTATTCATAAAGCTCAGAAGATGTCAGTCTCAATAAAACCGTTTGAGACACGAACATGAAGCGATAAGCTGAAGTTAAAAGGCATCATCCGTAAATTGGAACCCAACCCTAAAACACTCACTGGGATGTCATTTTAAAAGGCATTAGTTCACATTCTGATAGCTCAAAATCCCCTAACTAATTGAAAAAGACTCCTAACTTAAATGTTGCTGAGAATCATCTTCATTCACTGGAGGTGTAACGGCTGATAAGAACACTGCGTGTAATGGTTAACTGAAAAAGATCAGAACCCGAAATATGACGAACATTTAAGAGACACAACCAGAAGCCCAAGGTACTTCTCTGAAAGACTGAAAACTGTCCTGTGTCTGTATTAATGCTTTCAGGTTGCATAGTTTGAACTTTGAACATAAGCGACTACCAATATGAATATGTTTCCATATTTGCACAATAGAAGACGAGAAAATGAAGTTGGATTATTAGAAAATAAATGCTACTTGAGGACTTGAGGTGTCCTGAGCATGAGTTAAGTACGGGACGTAATGTAGTACTATAGAATTTACCTTCTTGGCTAGCCAAAGAAAAGGTTGTTTTTACGTTTGACATGCAACCAATGTTGGTCCGACACTTGATATTACAGCACATACGTGTCCAAAACTTGACACACCGACATGTGTAAGACACTTGGACACTTTATTTAAAACCAAAAATGGATTTTTATAAACTAGCCGAGTCTTACGCCTAGACAAAACCCAAGTCGGAAGTTCTGGCGCATAGCATGCTAGGCATTCAACATGTACTTCCAGCATCCTTGACATTCCATTATTTCCAATCGGGTTAAAAGAACATTCCGCGGCTTGACATGCCAATCACAGCAGTCACGATCAGCGCAGTAAGCTATACATTGACCAATAAGCCATGCCAAATCAACTACAGCACGAAAAGTCGAAAACAAACTAAATTATAAACAAATTATGGCTTAATTGCCTCATTCTAGTATGGTATTTCAATACCATACAACACCTCAAATTGTTCCGAATTTATAAAACGCCCCGGTCTCTCCAAAGCTACTATATATAGACCGTTTCAAATGATCCAAAATGAAAATTACGAACATTTCCAATTCAGACAACAAATTACAAAAATCCCAAATCCCAAATATTATAAAATGATTATTAGCAGAGTAACATTAGCACAAAAATAACATGCAAATTGAGTTGATGCAGTAATATGATCCATGAAATCGGAACTGTGATTAAACATTAATTAAACCTACACATAGAAATTATAACACCAATATAAGTAAGTACTCACACCGTACGGTTGAATTTCATACATTTGTTTAAAATACGTGAGGTATATTTTAATCAAACGTATGGAATTCAACCGAACGGAAGGAGTAACTATGATTACATCTAAATTGAAGAATTATAAACAATTGATAACCAATATTGAAGAAAGATTCGGACTTACAATGATCCCAAAAGCCCTAATTGCATGAAGAACCCCAAATTACTGTTAAAGAATGATGATGATCATTGTTGTTGCGGCGGCAGTCCCAACAATCGACGACGACGACGACGACGATGATGATGAACTGGTTGTTGATTTCTGAAGGAATGAGTAAAAATGTACTGAAATAGATCATACATTATGGAGTCAGCATTATCGTAAAACGGGTCTAAAGAGGGTAAAATGGTTAATAAAAGATAAAACAATAAAGTTGCGTAAAATCGTCTCTACACAATTATTTTTGTACAATATGAGTGCGTGAATAAAGTAGTTAATAAAAGAATCCGTTCAACAGTGAATTTTTATTGATCTCTTGTATAACTAAACTATCCATAAACACAAATTGTTGTGTAAGACCACTTTATTCATAAGACTAATCCAATAACTAAAAGCCCAAAAAAAATAATTAATAAACTTATAAAAAATTATTTTATTTTGATAACCTAAAGTTTTATATTGATAAGTTGTATATTTAGATATATTAGTTTTCATCATAAAATGTTGAGTCGTTAAAGTAAACTTAAAATACAAATAAACTTAATTGTTTTCTTTGGGTTTCTCTCCTTTTGGGCCAGTCCTATGCTATAGGACGGTCCTATAGGAGAGTTGCTGATCCATAAAAGACAAAATCCAATATGTGTGATTAGTTTATAAAACCGTTTTACATAAGAATTTGATTAAAATTGTAATATAGAATGATTTGTGTTTTGAGATTTGGCGATAGTATTAGTGAACAATTTATGCTTGGGCTCCTTGTTACTTGTTTCGTTTAGGTGAATTCTGACTAGTAATAATATAACCAGTGGAGATTTTATTATGAAGTATTAATTTTTTTTTTTTTAAGAAAACCTTAATATAAAACGATAAAACGAAGATAACATCTGTTTCAATTATTCCAGCAACAAATTTGCCGTGCACAAGGTCTCCCATAACAAAGACTCCCTCCATTCAACTCCACTTTACATGTTTACTTTATCACGTTTGTCAACGGAACTTTTACGCGGTAAATATTTTTAACTACGTATTTGCAAAAATTATAAAAGTTTGATATTCTTAATGTACTTTTAAAGACGAATCAAATAAGATCCCACAGGAATATATTTTAACTTCTGTATCGAGAGAAAATTGAAGTTGAATGTCCACTTGTAAATACTGTGCAAAAGAGAAACAGCAAAGTGGAGTTGAATGGAGGGAGGATATCTCAAGGACTTAAGGACGAAGCCAGAAATGAAAATCCGGGCAATAATTATCCTGAAGGCGGAGGATAATGCACTATCAAAACGGAACAATAGTTTTTCCATCACCCCAACTTTTTCCAACTTCGACTACCACTACCGCAACTTACCATCCTCAACTCACGAGCAAATACAGTAGCAAATAAAAAAGAAAGCGGCAATATTGCCTGTACAAGCTCTTTATATGTTATTTCATGCGGCAGGAGGTTATCACGCTTCGACATTCATAAGGTACTGGGAAGTAGAAAGGATGGAAAGAATAATGATATACCTAATTAATTAATGGTTAATTACATTGCTGATCATTAAAATGTTGCTCATTGAATCCGCTAAAGAGTCACAAACTCCGGTGAAGGTTTCAGAGAGTATCACAGCATATCCTCTCGATACAATTCTCAAACAATCGATCTTCAGAAAAGCTTCAATATTTTACTTACTAATAAGGCCCATAACGCATTGACATTCTGAACCTCGGGACTTTCCTGCAACAAGGAACGGGCTATAGGTAAGCAGTCTCATTTACATTGTCCCAACTCCAAATATGACTTTAACCGTCAAACTGTCAATTTTCATCAATAATTTCACATGTATTTGACATCGTTTAACCATTAAAGTCAGATGGGACTATAAATGGCACGGTGGTAGCATAACAGTAATGAGCGGGGCAGGGGAAAGAACGGCATCATAAACTGCATTTTCTTACCCATAGCCATACGGGTTATAGAAGTGAGGTGGCAGATAAGCTCCCCTGTAACCATAGCCCATAAATGGATTAGGGCGCCTAGCACGAAACTGCTTCATTCCTGGAACATTTGTTCTCTTTGCTGTGACCTTCAGTCAGTAAAGATGTTCACATTAAAACAAGAGGAGATTCATGATACTGTAGGTCTACCATTAACCCTACTAAAATGAACCATATAAAATAGCAAATAATAAGCGATTCTTGACCTTCAACTGGCGGCCATGCAGAACAGATTCATTCAAGCGAAGTGCTTCTTGAACACCCTCCGTCTCCAAGAATTCGATGTATGCATAACCCTTCGGTTGTCCGAATTTATTAGTCCTGATAGTCACTCTGTTTACAGTTCCACATGACTGAAAATGCTGCTGAACCTCTTCAGGTGTGCAAGCATAATCCACCTGCATAACAAGCCTTAGCTACAACTGTACAAGAACTAAAGAGAAACCATAGAAGAGGCTTAAGACATAGTAAAACGGAACCATGCCCAAATTCGATGGTGGTGAGTGTGACAATGAATAAGGAATCCGACTTCTTCAACAAACTGTTCCTACAACTTTTAGCAGGGTCATATAAGAGGATTTATGACTGAGGAACTCATACTCTTGGCTGTTGCCCACAAGTTTTACCAGTTAAACCAGTGTCATTTTAGCCAGTGATGTAAAAGAAAATATTCTTAAGAGTTAATCGTAGTTATTAGTAATATAGGAGCGGAGATCAAAATTTTTAAGGTAATGCTTGTGCAATATCAGAATTCTAGCTGTAACAAACTACATTTCACTGCTCAATCGAAAACGAAGAAAACTATCAGCAACGGAAGATATAGAACTGCCAGTGTAAATCAAGGTGGGAGTGTGGGACAAGGTGTAGTTATGAGGAGGATAAATATAGTTTTGATAGGGGTGGCTCCGGCTTGAGTGTAATTTGGTCTGACACAAGCTTTTCAACAACTCCTGGGTCATCAGAATATGACACTATGCATAAGAAATTTACTTTCAAGACATGGTCTACCAAATAAAAATTCTATGCAAGTAGTATTCAGCTTGACATTCAGAATCTAAATCTCATCCACAACTACCAGCTAATCAGCTCTAACTTCCAGGCAAGACATTAATTGCAGAGAAGGTTTCAGGTTTGCTAAAAAGAATATTCTGTATAAAACTTTCACCGTAACATGGTAAATATCCTCATCAGTCATCGCAGATGCAACTAACTAAACTTCTCCTTATACAATAGTACATAATTTAGGCAATACATAATAGTCAGGCACAGAGGAAGAAAGGTCTCAAAGTCTAAAACAATGAGTAATGTTGAACTAGCAATGAAACAGAGGACGTGGGAAACTGCAGAAGTTTAACTGCAACGGTTCTATATAGTAGCCTGTTCTTGCCACGAGGTTGAAGCCTTAATACTATCACCATTTGACTTCGATGGTCCATTAATTGATTAACAAATTGGAGGAATGGCTGAGTGGCTTAAGGCATTGGTTTGCTAAATCGGCATACAAGAATCAACTTTGACTGCAAATTTCTCTGAATATATGCAAAGATATGATGACTATATGAGGTAAGTTTGACATGTTTGATTCACTACAAAAATCAATCTAATTTCATGTGTAAAAGTCGACATCTTCGACCACCAACGTTATATGAGGAGTTGAGGACAATACAAATGGCAAAAGCGACAAGTAGACAACTTCTCACGAAAAGTTTCATTTAAGCAAAAGGAAAGTATGATGAAATCGGCATAAAATACAAACAATGAAAACTATAGTTCGTACATCTAGGTAATGCTGTACGAAATGAAACAGGGTATGTGCATGAGAAAAACTCACATTACCCACAAACACTGATCGAGAATCAACTTCCTCCTTGTTAGCTTGGTCAGCTGTTGCAGCACCGGGGTCTGCATTTCACAAAAGCCGTCACCACAATTATGACATAAACAACCGGACAACAGTCAACAGAGCTCCTATTTTATCCATACAGGCTGAGAGTTCTTGATGCCAACATTTTTTTGTTCATGAAATACAGGCTATAATAGATTGACAATAGCCCATATGTAACTCACAATCTTTACTGTATATATTCCCGATTACCCAAACACAAACCTTGTCTATTATTGATAACTACACAAACAACTTCTCATAGAGTCATAGCACATGAACTAATGAACCTAACCTAACCGTGCATAAAGCTCTATAGAGTGATCACACCAATGTGCCCAATAATTTACAACAAAAATCGCGAAAATAATATAGTTTCTTCACTCTGCAATTCAATACAACAGCATCTTTCAACAGAATTCGATGAGAAAAACCTTTAACTGAACAACAGATGAATCACTTAAGATTACTCCCAACACAAAATGCGTCATTGATTGATAACTACACTAAAACAACATCTAATAGAATACGAACTTAATCTAAACATAAAAGCTCTATATAGAGTGATCACACCAATGTACCTAATAATTAAAAAAAAAAATTAAGGCGAAAACAATGTTTTTTTTTGCTACACATTCAAATGCAAAACCCATATATCAACAGAATTTGACAACTATACAAAAACAACTCTTCATAAAGCTCATAAACCTAATCTAAACGTACATAAAGCTATATAGAGTAATCACACCAATGTACCTAATAATTTACGACAAAAATCGCGGAAATAATAGTTTATTCGCTCTGCATTCACATGCAAAACGCATCTATCAACAGAATCCGATTAAAAAACTTGTAATTATAATCACCGGAAATTTTACGATCAAAACAGATGAATTCATGATCACGTCAAAATTCCGATTTATGACGAAAACAAAAGTCGCGTAAAGATATCAGTTATCAATTAAGCAAAACCTTGAACACCGGCCATATCTTTCTCAACTTTAGCTTGCATCTCTCGAAGAGCAGCGGCTTCATCCTCCATCTCCTTCAATCTCTTCCTCATATTTTCCACTTCCTACATTAATCAACATCAATAACACGATCGAATTACGATTGATCACTAAATTAGGGTTTCGATAATATCTAAAATGATCAAAATCAACGACAATTGATAAAATTAGAAGAGAGAGGAAGAGACCGTTGAGGCATCGGCATCGTTGATGTCAGAAGAAGTGATCATGGTGACGTCATGGTTTTGAGGTTCCGCCATTGTTGTTTCTCGAGTGAGTTGGTACGTCACTGCTTCGAGACAGCAGCGAAGTGGTTTAGGTGAGAGTGTCGTTTGTGAGAATATACGGAATTACTCACTATTCGTCGTCGATAATTTACCCCGATTAACGTACGTTGATGATACATTTACCTATACGGTCATTAGTAAAAGTGTCGATAACAATTGTTAGCTCAGGGTAAAAATTTGGGCTTTGTTGTTTGTTGTTGAAAAACGTTGGGCTGCATTTTGTCTTATCCAGCCCATACGGCAATACATTTTGCCATATAAGACCACTTTATGCGTAAGAAGTCCACTTATAAAAAGCCCAATAAAATTAATTAAAAAATTAGTATAATTTTTTTTATTTTGATAACCTAATGTTTTATATTGATAAATTACTTATTTAAATGTGTTAGTATTACTCATAAGATATCGAGTTATTAAAATAAAATTTAAATACAAATATAATCTAATGATTAGTTTGGGAGTCCATTTTTGAAATAATGGTCAAAAATAAAATGTCGTTTTGGATCGGTTTTGAAAATATTTGTCAAAATGGTGTCCACGTAGGCTCGAGATTTCTAGACCTGAAACACGTCACTACTAATGGCGTGTTTTATGAAGGAAACACGCCATTAGCAGTGGCGTATCTTTACAACAATTTTTTCCTCAACTGACTGAACTTTAAAAAAAAAAAACAAAAAAAAACAAAAAAACAAAAAAAAAATTACATAAGACACGCCATAGGGGGTGGCGTGTTTCCCCTCCGAAACCCGCCATTCCCAATGGCGTGTTTGTTTTAGTCCATTTTTTAATGAAATTTCTTTCCCTACTCATTATAAACACGTCATTGGTAGTGGCGTGTTTTAGGTCCAGAAATACCGAGCCTACGTGGACACCATTTTGACAAATATTTTCAAAACCGACCCAAAACGACAAATATTTTATTTTTGACCATTACTTCAAAAATGGATGGGTTATTTTCCTATTGGATTAGTCATATATTATAGGACGGTCCTATAGGAGGGTTGCTGTCCTTGCTGAATTTTGGCTAAATTAGAGGGTAATCAGTAATAATAGGAGTGTTCATTGGTTTGGTCCAATCTGGGCCGAAGACAAAAAAAGTAGATCAAAGACCACACCGTATTTACGTTGGTGCCGGACCGCATATATATGACTAGACCGGACCGGACTAGACCGGACCAAATTTATTTTTTTATGCAAACATAGTGTATAAACAATAACTTTCGTGATATTATAAACGTATTATTCCGACATTAGTATTAAAGATAGTCCGTCTAAATTATAAACACAAAGTAATTAACCAAAATGTATAACCTTTTAGAAAAATATCTGTTTCGTATTATAGACACATAATATTGGAAATTAGTTCGGTTCACGGTCTAATCGTTTTGGTATAGGACCAGACCCAAAGATTGAACTAACCAATATTATTGGACCGTGGATCGGACCAAATAAACTATGGTTTTTCAGTGTAGACCAAGTTATGCGATTCGGTCTGATTTTCGGTCCAAGCCATGAACCAAAGTGTTATAAGAAGGGCATAAGATGGTTTGAATAATCGTAGAAACACATTGTGCCCCCCTGAATTTAAGATCCTAGGTCCACCAATGTGATACACCGTGCATTAGTTGGACGATCGCAGTAGAGAGGTAATATACGAAAGCTGATTAGACAAAGTAGTCTTGATTATTATCCATGGACGAACATAATGCAATGTCCCATCGATTGGGTTCGGAAAAGGATGCATCTTATGTAGTTAATTAGTCAACACCATCCGAAAAGACAAATTTGTTACGGAGTATTGTTTTGTAACACCAAACTTGTTTCATTTATTTAGTTTTCGTACTACCATGCAATATTATGTGGTACACTCGTACTTATAAGTTGTAATCCATTAATCCACGTTCGGAACATATTTGGACCTTGTAGTTGAGAATTAATCAACCAAAATTGATTTTCATGATCTAGATTCAAATCGCGTTAAAAGTATATTGGTATTAGTTGTTACTCTTTTTACAACAACAAAAAAATACTTCCTCCAATTCAATCCAAACTACCCACTCAACCTTTTTAAATTTTGACATTGATTATATTCAATCAAATTTTTAAAATTTATGCGTAAACTTGACATAATTTCGTTTGTTATAAAAAGAGGTTTCGGAAAATTATAATTTCGACACCAAAAAATAATATATAAATGAAGAAAAACGTGGTCAAAGTGTCGTCTCGTAGGCCGTAAAAAGTCAACTGGATAGTTTGGATTGGATTGGAGGGAGTATAACCCAATAACCTAGGAGTAGAAAAATCACCAAGACAAAGGACTTCAGATTTCAGACGATGCAATAATCCGCTTCATGGTTCAAATAAGAGAGAATAAAGAGTAATGTCCTGTTTTTTTAGACTTAATTTCAGCTTATTTCAGTTCAACTTCGTTTAGTTCAGTCCAGCTCTTCTCTTTTCTTCTTAAATTAACTCTTACTTATGTTCAGTTCAGTTCAGCTCAGTTCAACTTTATTAAGTTCAGCTCGGTTCAGTACTTCATTTCAAATCATTTCAGTCTAAAAGAACAGGACCTAGCAAGTGCATCTAATAAGAGGTGGGATCGAGTTACTATAACAGGGATAAAATGCTTAGAAAACAGAAATTTCAATATCTCTATTGATCGGAGACGCTTACACCAATCCCTTCTGGATGAGCTATTTCGAGTCCGTAGGAAATTTTGTACGCAAACATGTGATGATAAGGAAGAAGGGACTGGAATCTGGACACTGGAATACAAATAAGTCACAACACTACTCAAAATGCTAGAAGATCGTCACTTCATAACAAACAGAGTTATATTATTATACTTACATTCAAATTTGCACACATTTTTTTCACTACACAACTTGTCACACTTTATCCAACCTCATACATAGAATATTATACACGTAGAACTAAACGACAAACACCAAACTCTAAAATTAAAATATCAGCAATTCTTTTAGAGTAGACAATAATATACAGTACATATTACCCCACTATATTTACATCTTTTTAAACTCCCATCATACTTATCATCAACTACTACAACACCTACATACTTCTTTGTGACTTCTTTTTATCTTGTTCGTCGTAAACGTAAATTATTAACTGAGACGGAAAGAGTCCATACTCCCATACATCATACATCCGGATATGGAAATATCAAACAAGTGTGGAACAAGCTAGACTCTTCGGGTCCCACATTGCGGGAAGCAAGAACTTCCTCCCATTTACCCCATACGCATTGAAACTCGCGCCAGTAGTTTTATCTACTAACACATTACCCGGGTAACCCGGATACGCTCCGGAGCCAAATACCCCGGTACAAGCAGAGACCGCCTCTAGTGGCGCTGTTGGCGGGCCCTGAAAATACCCGTCTTTAAACGGGTTAGTTACAGTGCCCGCCAACAGCGTAGCTAAGTTGATGATCATACCATCAACCCCAACGTCTCCGTTGGGTGCCACTAGAGGCGGTGTCTGCGGTCCGTAAATCGGCTGGTAAAACGGCCAAGCACACTGTCCAGCACACTGTGTTGCGGAGTTTCCGACCCAAATGTAAGTCCGCTTTCCGGCTGACCCGTGGGACCCACACCTCATACAGAATCCCTCGACCGCCACGTCATGGGCCGTTAAGACGATATTAATCGAATTAATCTGGTTATTGGGCCGGGTTCGTGAGCCCAGCCCGATAATATGAGAATTTTTTAGTATTTTACCGAAAGGGTAGTTTTCATGTAGGACTTGGTTTCCTAATACAAGGGACGCGCTATTAGTAGCGCCTCCCTTGTATTTCTCGGTCGTGCGCCACCACGACGCGGCAGAAGGCTGCTGAGTCATTGTGACGGACGACCCGAGAGATTGGATGAAATCCACGATTATTGAGCGTTGGATTGGGGTAAATTTACCGTACCAGATTAAATTAACGGGGATTTTACCCTTGAGAAGCGCGCCGTTGTGGTATTTGAGTACTAAGGGCTGTTGTTTCACAAGGGCAGCTGAGGTCCGGGAGAGGAAAAGGCAGAGGAGAGAAAATGTGAGAGTGGCATGGGTGTAATTTATCGCCATTGGAAAGGGTAGTATGGGAATATAGGAGGATGATGTAGTGAAAATGTGAAAGTGAGTGTGGAGGAAGAGTACGTGGGTAGTGTGGTATTTATAGTAGGGGAGTGACATGGAGGATGACAGCTGTATTGGTAGATATGTCAAGTGTTTTGGATGTCCACGTGGGATTTTGTAGTTGGTGCGATTATAGTACGCCAGTGTCTCAAGAGCTCCCGCAAATTAAAGGTAAGAGTGGAAAGCATACGTGGTAATAGTCGATACATAACGCATCTTACTTCACAATAAAAAGAAACCGTAACGACTCCAACAATAATACGCGATTTAAATTACTTAATTAAAGGAATGCCTTTCGTTCGTTTCGAATTTCCTCTAATACAAAGTACTTTTCAAGTTTTCGAGTATGTCGATCATCGTGAGAGTCACTCGTCACTTTAAGTACCCTAATACTGAATACCAATGTTTATCGAACAAGTTTATTCCACATCAATTCTTGTTTAGCATCGTCTAAATTAATGTATAACGACTCATACAACCAATTAAATTACACACAAGTTAAATGAAAGGATGTTGTAAGATGTTAGAGCATAAAATCATTCCTAGGCTTCGAATCATCAGTTTAAGGTTTTTGTTGAGTTGATATCTTGATCTTTCACATAGTATCAGAGCCTTTGTAACCAGAAGATCACAGGTTTTAATTAAGACGAATTTAAATAAGATCTAGCGTTTATTCCATATAATAAATTATGGATTATTTAATTAATTAAATTATGGATTATTTAATTAATTGGTGAGTCAGAAAAGTATAAAAATAGTAAGATGACAGGCTGTAGCAATGAGGGTGACGTGGATAAGTAAGTATTGGATCGTATGGGAGTCTGCTGAAGGGATAGTGACTTATGGGAGAAGGGAAGGAGAATGACGTGTGTAGGTAAATGTGTCACAGAGAAGAGTGTAGTAAATTAAGACCAGAGTCCAAGAATGTAGACTACTCTGGTTGTATTCTACAGTATTGTTCATTTTGGACCATGCATTATTGTCCTCTTATTATTAAGCCTCCCTAATCCCTATCTCATTATATAATCTCATTATTAAGTCCCCTAATCCCTATTCATTACATAATCTACCAATAAAACGGTCTCACTCCGTTACCCGTTGAGATGGTCCATTTTATACAAAAATTATTCACTTAGACTTTTGTTCTTTTGAATTTAACTTTGCTGAATTTTTCTGAACTAAATTTATAGGAGTTGAACCTTTCTAAACTAAACATATGTAAACTGAACTGAGTTTATATGAATTGAACTTAACTTAAAAGGTGGTGCTTTTCAAGTGCAAAAGAACATGATGATCTTATAGATAGTAAATGACTATATATTTCTTATAGATAGGATCGTTTTAGAATGTGAGATTGTTTCACACAATAATTCAAATTAATTAAATAATTCTGTAATTATTTGTTATGTCCGTGATCCCTATGGTTACATCAAAAGACATTATGGTATGGTGATGAGAATATGAGATGACTTTGGATTAAAGATTTTACCCATGACAAGGCCTTTCGAAATGAATAATCGAGTTTTGATTCATTATGTATTTAACTAGATTATACCCATGATGAGACCTTTAAACTCGATCATCTAAAAGTCATATCCTTAGACCTTAGCTTATAAATATTTTAAAAAATTATTCTTTACAAGTCTTGAACCTGATACTCTTGATTAAATTTCACCCTTCGGGACAACCACCTTTTCTTTTTGTCATTACTTAAAATAATTATAAAACATTACAAATTTACGACTCTATCACAAATTCTCGTTTTTTATATTACACAAATTCTCATTGAAGACATGACATATCCGTCACAAGCTGAAGACGGATACCATTTTACCTCACAATGTACCCACTTTTTCTCTCTCTGCAACACTATTCATGTGGTCCCCTTTCTCCACTAACCCATTTTGTTACCATTTTATCTCACAAAATATCCGTCACAAATGGTAACCCGTCACAAGGGAGACCAATTGTTTATATTATTATCATCCTAATTAATTCAAGATTTTTTGAATTAATATAGTGTTGGGTGGAACAATTGAATGATGAGCAAAGGCTTATCAAGTAAAGAAGGTCCCATAGGAGTCAGAAATTGCGTAAGGTTGGTAATAGGTCTACAAAGGGTAGCTGCCTACTGCACCTATATATGGATGCTCTAAAACTCTAACCAATGTTTCAAACTTGGAGTTAATCATTGCAAGAACCTAACCCCGGGTCCCTCAATTCTTTGGATCATACGGAGTATTCATATGGAATAGGTACGGTGACTATAATATTAGTACTTGTATTAGTGCTTTGCTAAGTACATTATTAAATCAAATTTATAAACATTATCATGTTTTGTTGTAGGAGACTAAAAGGCTTTTTTCTCTTTGCGTAATTTGGTGCCGAATTTAAGATAATGTGCCTTTAATTTTCGTTTGGAAGCGGGTTTTGAAAGAAAAATAAATGGGAAATATCCAAGGTTATGATTGTGAGTGAAAGTTTGGGAGTCAAATGACGTATTTTTTTCGCTCATCAAATATTTAATTTATACAGAGTACAACATAATACATTGTATGTACAGTGGATATATTGATGAACTAGACTTTGGAGGAGGAAATAGAGTGAATCACATAGAGTAAAATCACTGAAATAATGTTAAACTATCACTTTCTTAAAGAAATAAAAATTCTAATTTACGTCTTTTATATTATTCGGCCGAATTACCTACTACATCACTAGGGGTAGAACATAGAAAGGCTTGATTTGAGATTGCCATTTGCCATGAAAAAGTTTTGACACAAGGTTAGCCTTTTTTTCTTGGTACAGTTAGCTACTCCGTATTAAATATGAGCATGGCATTTAAAATTGCACAAATTCTCATTTGTAACAGAATAAAATTTATCACTTTGAAAAAATGTGAGATAAATGGGAAAGTGGAAGGGTAAGTAGGGAGGACAAGTAGGAAGGAGCTGTGAGATATTCTTTGAAAAAAACGTCACAAACAAGACTCTTTATTTAAATTGATACATTTGCAATTGCAAGTGGGCATGCAGAATAACTTTAACAAAGATACTATACTAATGACAAGCACTTGTGAAAGAACCTAAGGAATAGACGTATGTATAATTGTATAATATGCGTCGAGCATCAACTTTGAATGATGCTCATCTTGTGAACCAAGACGAAACACCCCTCACCCCTCAAAGGACTCAACTAACAAGTCACTCTTGTTCATTAATGATCATTATTCTAATAAATCTAACCTAATCCACTTATAATCATAAGCATCTTTAGGCTTAATTTAGAGGTTTAATAAAATAATCTATATTCTCTCCCTATCTTAAGGCCTTGTTCTTTTAGACTTAAACTAATCGATCCGAATCGAATCGACTTATAGGATCTCGAATCGAATCAATCAACTTATAGGATCTCAAGTGAATCAACTTATAGAATCTAAACCGAATCAACTTATAGGATCTCGAATCAACTTATAGGATCTCGAATCGAATCGAATCAACTTATAGAATCGAAGTGAACTTAAATTAAGTGAGGTATAGGATCTCGAATCGAACTTATAGGAATCGAATCGAATCAATCAATCGAATCAACTTATAGGATCTCGAATCGACTTATAAGATCTCGAATCGAATCAACTTATAGGATCTGAACTTAACTGAACTTATAGGATCTGAACTGAACTTAAATTAAGTGACTTTAAGTCCAAAAGAACAGGGCCTAAGTACCTTCCACATTCGTATTTAGCCAAACATTAAGATCGGTATATAAGTTAAAGAACTGGTGTATATATATCGAGTTTCTTCCAAGATCCAATTGTTGTACACTAATATCACTCTTGTTATAATTGGTAAGTATAGTTAAACGTGATGAATCTTTAAAAATGTTTTACGATTAATTTTAGTTGATTAAAGTCTTTATAAGTTTGGTATGTTTATGATTAGTGGAACGTAGTTCGTTATAATCAATAAATCAGCCTCGTATCATGAGCAACTATAAAAATTCCAGTCAGAATTTGCAACCATGTTCGTAGTGACTCCCGGAGATGGAAGAAATGTCAGCACCGTGTTTCGGCCGACACATGTCTTAATGCAAAAACGACTGAAAACAATTTAAAATGTTACTCTAAGCTTATTTTGAAACTAATTTATAAATTACAATGAATGTGCATTATATTACTCCCTTCATCACAGTGATATGTTTACATTCACTACTACAAAAATGGCCAAAGGAACTACTAATAACAAACCGGTTTAGTTTTCAAACTGGTCTCTTAATATTAGAAACCGTTGATTTTTTAAAACCGGTCTCATAGAGTTGGAAATAATAAACCGGTTTTGTTTGTAAACCGGTCTCTTAATATAAGAAACCATTGATCTGAAAGAACCGGTCTCATAGAATCGGGAATAACAAACATGTTCCCACTAAACCCGGTCTCTTAACTTTTCTGATATACGTATTAATTATTAATTAAGCCCTAAAAACATCTCCACCACTTCCTAAATAAATAAAAAACAAAGAAGGAAAACACAACTGCTTTAGTGCCGCAGTTGTTTCTTCCGCCGTCAGTTTAGCTACTCACACCGCCAAGTCTGCATCACCATTGAAGTATTTCTCGATCGTCTATTCGTCTCCTACTTGAATCACCAGCGATGACCGTAGCGATCTCGACGCCATCGCACATCTACCTCTCTTAGGTTTGATTGTTTTCTTCTCTATGTGAATCACAATTGTTCTTGCTACTTTGAAGTTTGAATTTGTGTGTGAGTATATATAATCAGTTTACTGCTCATAAACAATTGGTGAAATTACTGATTTTGATTAATTATTTCCGATCCTATTTTTGTTTGTTCAAATTCAATTTAAAAGGTTAATTGATTTCTTCTCCGCTAAACTATTTAAATTTAAAGTCTTTTTAAGGTGTATATATTATTGTGTGTGGTGTAGAATTATTTTTGCAATACTGCTTAATTGCTTCATAGTCATTGATCAGTTGTTCAAAAGTTGAAGCAAAATTTGATCGGGTTGCAGAGTAATTTCTGTTGATTTGCTTGATTGTAATGGGATAATGGCTGGTAATGGTCAAAACGAATTTTAATACGGCTGATTTTTTAATGAAAGCTTACATCCACTCACAAAAATAATGGTTTATAGGTTGTAAATTGCGGTTTCAGAATTTAAACTAGGACGAGATGTGTAGTATATGGTAGTTTGATCTAGAGTAGCATCAAATTACTTTAGATAATCTATATCATAATTTAGTACTACTACATTTTACAAACTGTATGAAACTAGGATGAGATGTGTAGTATATGGTAGGCTAAATTGCAATATTGGATGTGCAAGATGACTTGTTTAGTTATTGGAATGTTGCTACAACTCAAATTTGAGTTGTCAAAGATAGGGATTGCTTTTTTACCCGTCTGAGATGTTACTTTTGAATATTAAAATTGGTTAGAGAAGGGACATGAGCATGTTATGGCTTACTGCCACATGAAGAATACATAAATTTCAAGTGCGTATGAAACACTTGCCAGCATCAATCAACGAATCGATTCTTTTGTATGTATTGCCTACATCTCATGCGTGAAAGGCCTTGATTCATCATGTATGCTGTGATTATGGTAATCATCTTGATGCCATCATTATACATTTCTATTTTTGAATAATTGTGAGATTCGTACTGATTTATATGGTCGCTGCTTACGTCTTTTTAACAAGTACGACTTTTAATTGCTGAATAATGTTTTTGTTTGTCAAGTTATCAGTTTGGTAGCTAATTTTGAGATTGTTCATTTGTAGTTGGTTATGCGGTGAAGATGAAAGATTGAAGACGATGAAAGGCGATCATAATATATGGATGTTGGTGAAAGCTTAATTGGATTGTAGTCATTGTTAGAACTTCTCTTTTTGACCTCGAGTTTTCTTTGACTTCCTTTGTAGTTGATAATTTTTTTAGAAGGGAGGCTTTATTTTTTAGAACATCAAAAGGAATTGTAGTTTTGGAGTAGTAATGATTTGGATATTTGGGTGATATGTATTGAATTTTTTTGTTGATGGTATAAATTAATAGATGAGCATTATTAATATTATTATTGTCTCAGAACAACAATAATAAGTTGTAGGTGAAACAATGTATCAATGGGCATATTTGTGTATGTAGCATGATAATGACAATAGTGAAATCAGTGTATAGCAAGCAAGGCGGTTTTCTTAATTAGGTGAAAGCTAAAGAGACCTGTTCCGTTGAAAAACTGGTCTCTAATGTTAATAAAAGAGACCGGTTTTAACCGACATGTGGTCTTTTAAATTCAAAGAAAAGAGACCAGTTATTGGTAGTGACTGGTCTTCTACATACAAAGCAAAGAGACCGGTTATTTTCTATAACAGGACTCCTAAGAAT